>NC_041223.1:4480227-4493964 GCF_002837175.3 Physeter macrocephalus | reverse complement strand
CGTGCCGCGGAGCGGCCGGGCCCGTGAGCCGTGGCCGCTGAGCCTGCGCGTCCGGAGCCTGTGCTCCGCAACGGGAGAGGCCACGGCAGTGAGAGGCCCGCGCACCGGAAAAAAAAAAAAAAAAAAAATCTGCAAAGACCCAATCCACTAACCGTCTTTCAGGTCTCTGTGTTAAAAGGTTTCTTCAGCAATGTGAATAGAAAGCAGCTTTAAAGATGTACCTGGAATTCCCGTGTCATTTGCCTTTTAGACTGAGCTAGAATAATGAATTGAATATTATTTGTTGAATAATTATGACTTTGGGCTCTTTCCCGCAGGCAGCATCTGAGCAGCTATTACTGAAGCATCATTATCAGATAAGGAGACCACTGAAATGGTTAGTCGGCTTTATTTTCACACATGTTTCTTCTCCATATAGAAAAAAATAGTCAAGTGTTTGTAATTCAAATGCCCTTCAATTGGTCTAGTTCCGGAGAATCATTCTTCAACATGAAAGCCAAGGTCTGGCATTCCAAATACAGGAAGTAAATTGAATTGCATTGCATTAGTCATAAAAGCCACCATGACAATACTGTGATTGTCACTAGTACAGTTTCCTAGGTTTGTATGAGTTTTAATATATTAATGTGAGAAGTGTGTGACTTCTAATACGACCTTGAATGAGTAAGCCTTCAAAGTACTTTTACTGCATGCTGGCATGCCAGGCACAGTTCCAGGCACCGGGGATACAGGGAGCCCTGGTCTCTTGGAGCAGTGTTGATCTTTATTATCTTTATTATCTGTGAAGCAGATAATAAAAAGTAAAAAGGGACCATATCAGAAGGTGAAAAAAGTAATATGAAGAAAATAAAGAGAATGTAATAGAGAGAGATTAGAGAGTTTGGGGTTAATTTGGTTTAGAAGTCAGGCCCTGAGAAGATCTCGAGGGGATTTCAGGAAGAGGGGAACCCCAGTTTTGTAGCCTGGGGGCAGACACGAGCTGGGTAGTTCTAAGGAGAGGGACCACTCAGAGTGGCTGCTTCCTCCAAATGAGGAAGGGGAGCTTGGAAGGACATGAGGTCAGGAAAGTGAGACTTGTAGGCTAGGATCAGAAGTTTGGAGTTCACAAAACACCGAACACAGGTCTGTACATTGACTTGTATTTTCCATAAGTTCTCGTGTGTGTTTAAATTGTTTAGATTTTTTTGTGGAAATATTTTTATGTCCCAAGATGATAATTCTCTCTGTATTGCTGAAGAATATGGCAAAACATAAGTATTTCTCAATATTTTTGCTTTAACAAAAAGTTGTAACATATTAAATCATTCTAAGTAGAGAAAAAAATACAGATACATATGAAATCTAATAGTAAATATCTGTATGAAGAATTACAAAATTAATAACTTCCTGGTTAGTTAACATATAATTGATTTCAATAAATTATTCTTATTTTTAAGTACTATTGGCCATTGATAAGAAGAACGGTCATCAAATAAATAAATATCAATGTCTACAATTATAATATCAAGAATATAATGGTTGTTAGGGGATGTGGAGAAGCAGCAGTGAGATTTATAGAACAAGGGCTTAAAACCTAAATTCCAAAAACATATGAAAACATGTTCAACCTCACTGGTAATCAGAGAAATAAAATCAAACCACAGTGATAAAACATTTTGCAAGCACATTTGAAAAAGTTAAAAACTACTTGCAGTGGGAATTTTGACTCATTGCTCATGAGAATATATATTTGTGTAAGTATGTTGAAGAACAATATGGCATATCTAGTAAAGTTTAAGAAGTGTACACCCTCTAACTGAGTTGCTCTACTCATAGCTATATGGGTTGAACCTAGAGAGACAGTGGAAGCAAGTTGGAAACAACATAAATATTCACCGACAGGAAGATGCATAAAAAAAGATGTATTCATGCCATGGAACATGATAGAGCAGTGAAAATAAATGATCTAACACTACATATATCAAGAGATGACTCACAAACAAATACTAAAGGGATACACATAGTTTCAGAAGAATACATCTGGTGTGATACAAGTTATAGAAAGCTTTAAAATATACAAAATAATAATGTACATGGCTCAGGGATGTACATAAGTGACATAAAACAAGGAAATTGTAACCATATTTGTTTGTCACAGAAAAAAATTACAAAATTACAATTTCTGGTTTTGAACATTAACTTCTGTCAATTTGTCAATGACTATCAAATTGCTCTTCTTTGCTTGTTCATGTTCAACAGAGACTAATATGACTCTCTGTTACTTGAGACTTGTTCATTTATCTTCATTAATAGCTGATCAAAGAATACTCCTAAACTTTAATTTCAAAAAGTTTCTTTCATGTGAAGTAAGAGACAAAGCAAAAGTTCTTTAGCATAATGATAAGTTTGATAGATTCATAAAACCTCCATTATACAATAAATTCCAGGAATTAAAATATTGTCCAATACTTTTATTTCTTCAAATGTTTCTGTAAAAAAAAAAAAAAAATCACACTAAAGAACTTTACCACACTATAGAAAACAGTATGGCGATTCCTTAAAAAATCAAAAATAGAACTACCAGATGATCCCACAATTCCACTTGTGGGCAGTTATCCCAAGAAAACAAAAGCAGTAATTCAAAAGATATATGCACCCCATGTTCATTACAGCATTGTTTACAGTAGCCAAGATATGGAAACCAAAGTATCCACTGATGGATGAATATACAAAGAAGATATTATAGATATGTCTATGTCTATGTATTGATATATATATATGCATTGATATATGTATATGTATTGATATATGTATATGTCTATGTATTGATATATGTATGTGTATTGGTATACATATATGTCTATGTATTGATATATATGCATATATATTGATATATGTATATATATTGATATATGTCTATGTATATGTATGGATACATGTATATGTATAGATATATGTATATGTATACATATAATTAACTACTATTTAGCCATAATAAAGATTGTCTCCTTGAGACAATATAGATGGAGCCTCAGGACATTTTGCTAACCGAAATAAATCAGAAGAAAACAAAAGTCATATGGTCTCACTTATATGTAGAATCTTAAAACGAAAGAAAACAAAAACATAAAAACAAAAAAAAGTGACAAAGCTTATAGATACAGAATGGATTGGTGGTTTCAGAGGTTAGGGTTTGGGGGGTGGGTGGAATGGGTAAAGAGGGTCAAAAGGTATAAATTTCCAATTATAAGACAAATAAGTCATGGGGTGTAGCGTGCAGCATGGTGACTATAGTTAATAACACTGTATTCCATATCTGAAAGGAGCTAAGAGAGAATCGTAAAGTCCTCATCACAGGAAGAAAAGAATGTGTAACTGTGTATGGTGATTAATGTTAGCTAGACTTACTGTGGGGATCATTTCATAATCTATACAAATATCGAGTCATTTTGTTGTATACTTGAAATTAACATAATGTTAATGCCAATAATATCTCTCTAAAAAAGAAAATTTATTATAAATTACTATTTTTCGTTAAAATTTCAAACTTTTTTCCCCCAAAATCAGAGAAAATGACAGAATGAAAGCAAACATTGAATTATTGATCTTTTTCTATGATATAATTGAATACATAGAAAACTCGAGGGAATCAACTTAAATATGATAAACATAATTCAGAAAGACTCCTCAGAACAACATTAATATACAAAACTGACTAACTTCCTTTATGTACAAATAGACAATTATGATATGCAATGGAAGAATCCCATTTTAACTATAACAAAAATGATAATAAACTTAGGGATAAATTTATCAGGAACATGCAAGATATTTTTAAAGAAAACTTAAAACACTAAGAGGAATGATCTAATTGGAGACTTGAACAAATGGAAAACCCATACCATATTCTTGGGTTGGAACACACAACTCATCTTCCTAAAGATGTGGATTTGATAACTTTAATATGATCTAAATAAAGATACCTGTAGGAACCTGAAATTTATTTAGAAGAATAAATATGCAAGAATGGCATGGAAAAACCTGAAAAAAAAAAAAAGTAGAGAGCTGGCTTTATCAGTTATTAGAATCTATAATAAAAGCTTCAGTAATTAACTAAGATACTAGCACGTGAATAGACACAAAAATCAGTGTTAGAGTATAGATAATCCAGAAATAGACCCCAAAACACATTACCACATAATAAATAACTTTATTTACTGCTTTTTATGAGTGTCTATTTCTTTGTGGAAACCATAAGGATTTTCGAGTACTACCTTTTAAAATTTTTATGGCCATGTATGACCAGTATTTTTAGTCATCCCTTCTGACATTCTTCTTCAAAATTTGATTTCTTTGTTATGTAATATCCATTTCATTATATTTTGTTGTGGTCACAATTAATTGCTTCTTCTGTAATTTTAGTGTACTGATTATTAAGAAACATTTAAAGCACCGTGTGTCACTGTACTTTGTTCCAGACTGATACTACTCAAAATTATAAAAGTATTTCATGCATTAACTAAAGTTTGTACTTGCCAAACAAAAATATTACTGCTCACACTTTGTATTGCTTCACTGTTTTACATTTTAAATGCAGTGAAAACTAAAAGTGGTGACAGAATTAAAAAATTGGAGTAATTCAAGTTCTATCACTTCCTTTTTTTCACAAGCACTGTGTTGTCATTTCCACTTCAGATCTACTGTTTAAACACAAGTATGTGTATTACCACAGGATTTGGAGACATGAACTGTGCCCAAAGCAAGCTTATAGGATCCCCACACTTTGCAATCTCACTCTCCAAACACACACATGTAGCTGAGTTCTCTGAAATAATTATCATGTGAAATACAACTTACATTAAGGATAAGTAATTTTAAAATGCTCCTTTGAAGCTTACATATAGGTTATTAAATCTTAACAGTAATAGAATTTAGACCAACAATTTTTTTAAAGGATTAACTATTTTACCATTGAGATGGTTTAGAATTGTAGGCTTTTTTTATTATATAAAGTAAACTGGGGGTGGGGGTATGATGGGTAAAAGTGGTCAAAGGGTGTAAACTTCCAGTTATAAAGGACCAACAATTTTTTTAAAGGATTAACTATTTTACCATTGAGATGGTTTAGAATTGTAGGCTTTTTGTTATTATATAAAGTAAACTGGGGGTGGGGGTATGATGGGTAAAAGAGGTCAAAGTCCTCTAAATAAGTCCTGAGGATCCAATGTACAACATGGTAACTATAATTAACACTGTTGTATTGTATACTTGAAAGTTGCCAAGAGAGTAGATCTTAAGTGTTCTTAACACACACACACATACACACACACACACACACGTAACTATGTGAGGTGATTGATGGAGGTGTTAACTAACCTCATTGTGGTTATAATTTGACAATATGGAGATATATTATTCACTACATTATACAACTTAAACATGCACAATCCTGTATGCCAATTATATCTAACTAAAGCAGGAAAAATTTAAAAATAGAAAAGCAGATTGGCTTTTGGGGGGTTGCTATTATTTGAAAATTTGACACAGAGAATGTCCCCATTGACTACCCAAACTTGAGGAAGACCTCGTTCTTAGCACAGCATTGATTGATCTGTGAACTTGCCTTGTTCTTTTTCATTGTTGCTTAAATGCTTCTTTTTCCTAATCTTGGTTTCAAGCCAATCCCATTCTCTCAAAGTCTACTTTTAATCCCTTTTCTCTGCTAAAAACTTTCGAACACAAAAACGGGAGCAAGTTTTCCCACTCTGGACCACCTAAAATATTTCCTCTGTATACTACACTGTATACTTTATGGCTTACTAAAATTACCTTCAATTTTTTAATAAACTTTTCATCTTAAGTAATCATATTGGAAAGTTGTAAGTACTATCACTATATTTCCCACATGTATTTTGATATCCCAACTGAGTGATTAAAAGACAGGAGTGAGGAAAGAAAAAACTTAATTTAGGTAGCCATTATATTTGTGAAGAATAAGGCACATTTTAGCGTGCCAAATGTCACTCTGGAAAAGGCTTAGAATGCAGAGTCCCTGCCCTACCTGAAGAGAACCTGATGCTTGATATCTGGCTGCAGCAAGAGTCAAACACTTTAACCAACCATCTCACCATCAGCTCGTCAGGTGGTATTGATTCAGGTCATTCTTAGACCAAAACTTGAAAACTACTTTCTCAGGGGAATTGTTATTTTGCATTGAACATAAAAGCCTAAGGACTTAAGGACATACCTTACTGGATCAAACAGAATCTGGATTTATGAGGCAAAGACATGGTTCAAGCCTATTTATGTTAGTAAATAAATATTAGAATTAAGTGTTGCATGAGAAACTTCTTTATGCAATAAAATTTGTAAGTCTCTAGCCAGGCTAACTAAGAAAAAAAGAAAGAGGACACTTATTACTGTTATCAGAAATGAAAGAGGGGACATACTACAGATCCTACAGACATTACAAAGATAATCAAGAGATACTATGAACGACTCTATGCCAACAAATCTGATAACTAGATGGAATGGACCAATTCCTTGAAAGATATAATCTGACAAAACTCACACAAGGAAAAATAGGTGATCTGAATAGTCCTGTATCTATTAAAGGAATTAAATAAATGATTAAGAACCTTACAAGATAGAAAGCAACAGGCCCATAGGAGTTCACTGGTGAATTATACAAAGGTGTAAGAAAGAAATTATACCAATTCTCTGTAATCTCTTTCAGAGGATAGAAGCCAAGGGAACATTTCCAAACGTATTCTATGAGGCCAGCACTATCCTATTACCAAAACCAGGCAATGACATTACAAGAAAAAGAAATTACAGATCAATATCTCTCATAAACATGGACACAACATCCTCAACAAAATATTAACAAACTAAATCCAAAAAAGCATAAAATGAATTATACACCACAACCAAGGGGGATTTACCCCAATTATGCAAAGCTGGTTCAACAACTGAAAATCAATTATTGCAATCCATCACATCAATAGACTAAAAAATAAAAATCACATGATCATATTAATACATTGCAAAAAAGCATTTGACAAAATCCAACACCCATTTATGGTAAAAACTTAGTACTAGGAATAGAGGGGAACTTTTTTGTCTTGATAAAGACTACCTACAAAAAAATCTACAGCTAACATCACCCTTAGTGGTGAGAAACCTGAAACTTTCCCACTAAGATCAGGTACAAATCAGGGATGTCCCTTGTAATCACTCCTTTTCAACATAATACTGGAAGTCCTTGCTGATGCAATAAGGTAAGAAAAGGAAAGAAAATCTATATAGATTGAGAAGGAAGACACACAACTGTTTTTGTTTGCAGATCACATGACCATCTATGTAGAAAATCTTAAAAAAATTAACCCAAACTACCTGGAACTAATAAGAGATTATAGTGAGGTTGCAGGTTAATATATACACTTGTTAGAATGGCCCAAATCCAGAACACTAACAACAGAAAATGCTGGCAAGGATATGAAGCAGCACAAACTGTAATTCACTGCTGGTGGGAATGCACAAAGGCACAGCCACTTTGGAAGACAGTTTGATGGTTTCTTTCAAAACTAAACACACTCTTACCATACAATCCAGCAATCACACTCCTTGGTACTTACCCAAAGGAGTTAAAAACTTATGTCCATACAAAAACCTGCACATGGGTGTTTATAGCAGATTTTTCAATTAATTTCCAAATCTTGGAAGCAACCAAAGTGTCCTTCAGTATGTGAATGGATAAACTGTGGTACATCAGACAATAGAATATTATTTGGTACTAAAAAGAAATGAACTACCAAGCCATGAAAAGACATGGAGGAAAGTTAACTACATATTATTAAGTGAAAGAATGTGGTCTGAAAAGTCTATATATTGTATGATTCCAAATATATGACATTTTGGAAAAGGTGGAACTATGGAGACAGTAAAATGATCCATGTTTGCCAGGGGTTGCGGGGAGAGATGGATGATTAGACAAAGTACAGAAGATTTTAGGGCAATGAAAATACTCTGTGATATTATGGTGTTGGCTGAACTGTACCTCATTATACTTTTGTACAAACCCATAGAATGTATAACACCAAAGTGACTCCTGAGATAAGCTATGGATATTGGGTGATTAAGATGCGTTAATGCATGTTCATGCCTGATTTTAAAAAATGTAACTTCCTGCTGAGTGATGTTGATAATTAGGGAGGCTATGCATAAAGTTGGGGGGACAGAAATAATCTCTGCACTTTCCTCTTAATCTTGTAAACCTTAAAGTGCTCTAAAAATAATAAAGACTTGAAAAAGAAAAATAAAAGAAAATGCTTCATAAACCATTGAGCATCATGCAAACATAATACTACTATTTTCACGTTGAGGGTGGTGTTAGACAAAATATTATTTTGTAGGTTTTGGATTGAAGAAAAAGGGCGATGGTTGGGGGCAGAAGACTTGATTCTCTAGTGTGATTTTTACAGGAATGATTTCAGTAAATGTATTTATACAAACTTGATAATGGTGTGAAACAAACGTGGGCTTAATCCTGGTATTTGAGATAGAGGTGGATGCTTTCTCAAGGTCCCCAAACAAGATTTTAAAGCCTGCAAAAATGGCCTCGGGAAGTGGGAAGGAGAAATTAAATTTAGTTTTGCTTGTAAATAAGAAATATCCTGAATCCAAACACATATGCTCTGCGCTAAACTCTCCTCAGATTAGCATAATCAGAAAGTCGAATTTGTTAATTCCAGATCAAGGAAAGAGTTCTAGCCCATCTGTTTCTTTGCAAAATTTGAGGACCAATTACAGTCTCAGTGAGAACAGAACTCAGTGCTTATCGCCATTTTAATAATTTTGTCCTTTATGGAGCATCACTCACCCAAAAGTCTCTTCACTTCTCTGCAGACATTGAGGGTCTCTGTAACCCACTTGGTGGGGAAAGGGAGCAACGTGGCAGCTGTCTCCCATGCAATATTAAACAGCAATTCGGGATCCAACATGGAGAAGGATATTGCATTCACATAACAGTGCGGAGGAAATAAAGAACACAGTTGCCACAAATGAAACGGAACTAAAACTAATGTCTTACTTGTGTAAAGAGTAGCTGGAGACTTTATTGCATCTTACATCCAGACAGCTTTTCTCCAGCAGCCCCTGCAGACTGCTAAGCTGGACGTCCATTTGGCAGTGACCCTGAAGAATAAGCATCCACTCCTGACCCTCAGCAGTGCTGATGGACCTTCCTTCAAGGTCTCCCCTCCCAGCAGTGAAAGAGCTTAATCTGTGCTTAGTGCAGGAGCCAGGAGGTCAGAGGTTCAGGAAAATAATTGGCAAGTCAAAGACCACAGCAGCCTATGGATAAGGCCACAGCTCTGAGCCTGAATTTCTAACCCGCCGTTGCTTTAATGAGCCTTCTCTGCTAGACTTAGCGTTCTGACTAAATACTATTCTTGATGAATGAGCCAGGACAGGTGTGCACAGAGGACATCATTTATTTCAGATTGGAGTCAGAAGGGCATGTTTAAGGATATTACACAGGTCACACAACAACAAGGCACGTGGAAGAATGCAAATGTCAGAAAGCCATTTGCTTTTTACTAGAAATTCCATACTCTTTTTCCATTAAAAGTGATCTTTCTCAAGCCTCTTCTCCTTATAGGCTTAGTGACTCACCTCTTGCCATACATGTTAGAGTTCTGAATTACTAGGACCTGAAATCTTCTGGTCCACCACTTTATTAGAATTGGTAGGACATGAACGGTTTTATACATGCATACTTTCTGAATCGCCATCAAAACTCACTACTTATGTTGGTAATATTAATAAAAATATCACCTTTTTACTTTTGTTTTGCTTTCAAATAGCCTACAAGATATGGTTCAATGATTGCTTCATGTCTCAGGGTCCTAACTTTGAGTATCAGTTATTTTGCTGTGCTCTCATACAATGGTGCCACGTGAGTCCTGATTTGAAGTGGCCTTATTCTATGCCTGTGAAACCTTGTGTCTGACTCTCACAGTATTCCGGGTTCTCTCCCACACCTCTCTTTCGGCTCACCACAATTCCCACCTACTCCCCCGTTGCTTCCATTCTTCTCCCACTTTCAATCTGTAAGTGTGCCACATGACCAATTATTTTCAGAACGTTTGTAAAGTGAGAGTGACTTAGGATCCTGAGTGGGCACGCATGGACTAACCTATAATAAAACATGTGACTTTCCAAATCATCCATCTTGAAGGATAGTTCATTTTTAATCCAAATAGTTGAGGCTGCTGATTAAGTGACCTTCAAACAAGTAAGATGGTGCTGGGTAAGATTGCCTCTCAGATTTTTGGTTGTTGGAATAATCCCTTCCAAAAGGGGACTGAATGATATATACATATTTTGTATTAATTTTAGTAGGGCATAGGTCTTATTTGATATATATATATAGAAAATAAATACCAAAATGGGATTTTTGATTTCAAAATGAAGTATTTCTCTAAAAGATATTTCACATGTGACATGATCTGTTTGCATCTCTATCCACAGTAGCATAGTTTGTAACGGCAAGAGGCTAGAAACAACTAAAATATCCAAAATAGGGGACAATCTAAAGGGATGGAATAGGAACAACCGTAAAAACAAAAACAAAGAAAGGTCTTTATGTACCAATATTGTATGACTTCTATGCTGTCAAATGTAGGCTAGATCTGTAAAAAGTAAACCCGCAGTGCATCAGTATGATTGGAGTTTATTTCTCACTCTCCTTGTTGGCAAGCGGTTCTCCACCACGAGGTGATTCTGGGGCTTTGATTCCAAAGGATCATTTTTATTTCCTTTAACTGAGATCACATGAAGACCATCACATTTTTCCTTTCCTCGGCTGGTCCTTCTACCCTCTAAAGCCTCATCATTGTCTGCATCCAGCTGATGGAATGATGGACACTTCCCTGCTCCTTAACTCTTGATCTGAAAGTGAGTGTGACTTCTTCTCACATTTAACCTGAAAGAACTGGTCCCACAGCTGTAGCTCAATCAATCAAAGGCTGTAAAATGCCTGTTCTTGCCTGAGCAGCTGCTTTGAGCTATAACTGCTTATTCTGAAAGGGAAGAATGTATTTTGTGGACTCCTAGATTTCTCTGCCACTATCTCATTTACATACCCTTATTTGAAAAAAGCAAGGTGCGCAGTATTTGTGTCACTAGGTGTCTAAAGAGAAGGAGGAATGTCTATTTGTATTTCTTGTTACATGCCTTGAAAAAAACTAGTAACCATGGTTACCTATGGAAGGATTTTTGGGAATTAGCAAATAGGAGATGAGGCAGAAAGGAAACTTCATTATATACCTTTATATACTTTTGATACGCTAACAATGTGAATGGAATTACTTATTCAGAAAAAAAATTAAGAACGAGGAAAATGAGGAAATGCTATACCCATCATGACAGAGGGTAAGAAGAATGACTTTCAGACATGCTGTAGACCTGTCTGGCTTGGGGTCCTCACCAGCCCGCTAGCAGCAGAGGACTGGATGAGGCCACCTAGGAGCCCTGTCAGGAGCTGCAGTCTTGAGGACTGTCAGCAGAGTGTAGGGAAAATGTACCAGAGCTGATGTCATTATAGGGAACCTACTTTTCTTTGCTCAGAGAGGAGACAGAAGCTCAAAGAGGGAATATCTCACTTCATACAGTCTGTGAAATATACATAAGCATAGCAGGTGTATTTTCATAGTTCTTTACAGTAAATATTTGTTTCTTATTGACCCCAGTGGATTCGAGGTGTTTTCACCACAGAGAATGGAACACCAATGTCACTGTACAAGGTAATGTTCCTCACAGCATCCACTTATGGATTTAGACAATATAGGGTATCTATAGTAAGATTTAGAGAAAGGGTATGGATAGATGGCTGAAGGAGTAGATGGCTGCCCACTGCCTACAAGGAATGATGTCCAGAGGATGTTTCATCTCTATCTCCAAAAATTTTGCCTGTAAAGACTACCAGCAGCACCAGGAATTCACTATGAGGAAGGTTACCAATTTTTTTTTTTTATAGGCTCCCTGTGACAGGAGCACAAGCTCCAAGAGACATCAGCTCAGTACTTCCATGGTGTAATCAGTTCATGCAATCCCGACCGCTTTCCTGGGAGAAAGCTGTAAGGCTGACCTGGAGAAGCAGCAGTGGTGACCCAGGAGGTATGCTCTGGACATTTTTGGGTGACAGGCTCTCAGACAAGATGGGACAAATATACTTCACTCTTTGGCTTAAGCTTGATTCTGCTGTGGAGTCTTAAGTATAGTGCCAGCCACTCATCAGTGTTTCGATTATCGAAGCCAATGGAGAACTGTTTACAGCAATTATTTATAATATGCCCTTTTCCTAACTACTCAGTGTTCTTCATTAGATGGATCAAAATTCCCTGAATGAGCCAACAAAAGAAAAAGTGGGGATTCATCCCTTTGGAAAGCACCTTATTTTGCATTTCCAGCGTGCAACTGTCCACTCAGATCTCGCATGAATGGGTCACAATTTGCATCTTCAAGGGGTTCTGTAACTCGTGGGTGAGACAAACATTTAAATTAATAGGATTGTAATAAGTGTTATGATTTAAAGTATAGACTTTTGATTCTCAGATTTTTCAGTTTCAGGCACCCATAAAAATAAAAATACAATGTAATTCAAAGTTATCTTTATTTACTTTGTTAAGAAAGTCCTTACATTAAAAACCACCACTTACTATCATCACCATTTCATAATATAAAGCTTATTACAAAACCTAAAAAACTGGAAGTGTACAATCTCAAAAGTGAAAAAAAAAAAAAAAGAGCTTTGGGAACAACTGATATAAATAATCTTAAATAGAAACCTTAGGGTAAAAGGTGATTTCAAGGGAATTTTTTTTTTTAATCGGCAGTTTCCTCAGGGCATACAGACCAGGCGGGTCACCAGTTGCTGATGTCAACAGTCCTCCAACACTGACAGTAATGAGATGGACCCTCAGCCTGAGCTCTCTTGGGAAACTTGAGAATAATTACATACTTCATGCATCATTTTCTGGTGATTCTCTAAAATGAAAAAATAACTGAGACCACCACACTCTCTCAAACTCTCATTCTCGTAATGCTCTAACCTCCCCACCCCTGACTCAAGAGCTCATTGCTTTCCTTCCTTCATAATCTTTAAGCTTGATGAAATTCTTTTCTTTTTGTTTGATTATCATTCTCAATTTATTCCCAGAAAACTTCTTCTTCCTCTGATTTTTCTTTTATTCTCATAATGAAAAGTCTTATATTAGGATATTTCCCAAATGTTGAACCATCCTTGCATTGTAGAATAAATGAAGTGTGGTCACGGTATATGTTAGATTATACATCACAAATTTGATTAATTATTTTGTTTAAGGTTAGTGCATCTTTTCTTGTAAGTGAGAATAACCCGTAATTCCTTCATTGTCACCCTTCAGTTGCCCTTTTCCTAACAAAACTTCAAGGTTACAATGACTTTAAAACTAAATTAGAGAGGTGATACCTATTTTTCTACTCTCTAAAAGAGGTTGGTAAATTTTGGAAATAATTGTTTCTTTTTTTTTTTACATCTTTATTGGAGTATAATTGCTTTACAATGGTGTGTTAGTTTCTGCTTTATAACAAAGTGAATCAGTTATACATACACATATGTTCCCATATCTCTTCCCTCTTGCATCTCCCTCCCTACCACCTTCCCTATCCCACCCATCTAGGTGGTCACAAACCACCTAGCTGATCTCCCTGTGC
>NC_041223.1:4478951-4480115 GCF_002837175.3 Physeter macrocephalus | reverse complement strand
TGTATGACAGACTCCAGGTCTATCCACCTCATTACAAATAACTCAGTTTCATTTCTTTTTATGGCTGAGTAATATTCCATTGTATATATGTGCCACGCTTTCTTTATCCATTCATCTGTCGATGGACACTTAGGTGGCTTCCATGCCTTGGCTATTGTAAATAGTGCTATAAGGAACATTGTGGTACATGACTCTTTTTGAATTATTGTTTTCTCAGGGTATATGTCCAGTATTGGGATTGCTGGGTCGTATAGTAGTTATATTTTTAGTTTTTTAAGGAACCTCCATACTGTTCTCCACAGTGGCTGTATCAATGTACATTCCCACCAACTCTAGCATTTATTGTTTCTAGAGTTTTTGATGATGGCCAATCTGACCGGTGTGAGATGATATCTCATTGTCGTTTTGATTTGCATTTCTCTAATGATTAATGATGTTGAGCATTCTTTCATGTGTTTGTTGGCGATCTGTATATCTTCTTTGGAGAAATGTCTATTTAGTTCTTCTGCCCATTTTTGGATTGGGTTGTTTGTTTTTTTGATATTGAGCTGCCTGAGCTGCTTGTAAATTTTGGAGATTAATCCTTTGCCAGTTGGTTCATTTGCAAATATTTTCTCCCATTCTGAGGGTTGTCTTTTGGTCTTGTTTATGGTTTCCTTTGCTGTGCAAAAGCTTTTAAGTTTCATTAGGTCCCATTTGTTTATTTTTGTTTTTATTTCCATTTCTCTAGGAGGTGGGTCAAAAAGGATCTTGCTGTGATTTATGGCATAGAGTGGTCTGCCTATGTTTTCCTCTAAGAGTTTTATAGTGTCTGGCCTTACATTTAGGTGTTTAATCCATTTTAAGTTTATATTTGTGTATGGTGTAGGGAGTGTTCTAATTTCATTCTTTTACATGTAGCTGTTCAGTTTTCCCAGCACCACTTATTGAAGAGGCTGTCTTTTCTCCATTGTATATTCTTGCCTCCTTTATCAAAGATAAGGTGACCATATGTGCATGGGTTTGACTCTGGGCTTTCTATCCTGTTCCATTGCTCTAAATTTATGTTTTTGTGCCATTACCACACTGTCTTCATTACTGTAGCTTTGTAGTACAGTCTGAAGGCAGGGAGCCTGATTCCTCCAGCTCCGTTTTTCGTTCTCAAGGGAACCCTCTTGTACTGTT
>NC_041223.1:4441731-4477768 GCF_002837175.3 Physeter macrocephalus | reverse complement strand
GATTCTCTATGTATAGTATCATGTCATCTGCAAACAGTGACACCTTTACTTCTTCTTTTCTGATTTGGATTCGTTTTATTTCTTTTTTCTTCTCTGATTGCTGTGGGTTGTCTGAAGGCAGGGAGCCTGATTCCTCCAGCTCCGTTTTTCTTTCTCAAGTTGGCTTTGGCTATTCGGGGTCTTATGTGTTTCCACAGAAATGGTGAAATTTGTTGTTCTAGTTCTGTGAAAAATGCCAGTGGTAGTTCGATAGGGATTGCATTGAATCTGTATATGTTCATCAGTGATATTGGCCTGTAGTTTTCTTTCTTTGTGAACTCTTTGTCTGGTTTTGATATAGGGGTGATGGTGGCCTCTTCGAATAAGTTTGGGAGTGTTCCTCCCTCTTTTATATTTTGGAAGAGTTTGAGAAGGATAGGTGTTAGCTCTTGTCTAAATGTTTGATAGAATTCACCTGTGAAGCCATCTGGTCCTGGGCTTTTGTCTGTTGCACGATTTTTAGTCACACTTTCAATTTCAGTGCTTCTGTTTAGTCTGTTCATATTTTCTATTTCTTCCTGGTTGAGTCTCAGAAGGTTGTTTGATTTCCTCTTTGATTTCTTCAGTGATCTCTTGGTTATTAAGTAGTATATTGTTTAGCCTTCATGTGTTTGTATTTTTTACAGATTTTTTCCTGTAATTGATATCTAATTCCATAGCATTGTGGTTAGAAAAGATACTTGGGTTTATTTCAGATGTTTCTTGTTTCTTAAGGTAGGATTGTATTGCTATAAAATTCCCCCTTAGAACTGCTTTTGCTGCATCCTATAGGTTTTGGGTCACCGTGTTTTCATTGTCATTTGTTTCTAGGTATTTTTTGATTTCCTCTTTGATAGTTTTTTCGCTGTGATATCTAGTCTTACAGCATTGTGGTTGGAAAATATACTTGATATGATTTCAATTTTCTTAAATTTACCAAGGCTTGATTTTTGACCCAAGATATGATCTATCCTGGAGAATGTTCCATGAGCACTTGAGAAGAAAGTGTATTCTGTTGTTTTTGGATGGAATATCCTATAAATATCAATTAAGTCCATCTAGTTTAATGTATCATTTTAAGGTTGTGGTTTCCTTATTTTCATTTTGGGTGATCTGTCCATTGGTGAAAGTGGGGTGTTAAAATCCCCTACTATGATTGTGGTACTGTCGATTTCCCATTTTATGGCTGTTAGCATTTGCCTTATGTATTGAAGTGCTCCTCTCTTGGGCTCATAAATATTTACAATTGTTATATCTTATTCTTGAACTCATCCCTTGATCATTATGTAATGTCTTTTTTTGTCTTTTGTAATAGTCTTTATTTTAAAGTCTATTGTGTCTGATATGAGTATTGCTACTCCAGCTTTGTTCTGATTTCCAGTTGCATGGAATATCTTTTTCCATCTCCTCACTTTCAGTCTGTATGTGTCCCTAGGTCTGAAGTGGGTCTCTTGTAGACAGCATATCTACGGGTCTTGTTTTTTTATCCATTCGTCCAGTCAATGTCTTTTGTTTGGAGCATTTAATCCATTTACATTTAAGGTAATTATTGATATGTATGTTCCTATTACCATTTTCTTAACTGTTTTGGGTTTCTTATTGTAGGTCTTTTCCTTCTCTTGTGTTTCCTGCCTAGAGAAGTTGCTTTAGCCTTTGTTGTAAAGCTGGTTTGGTGGCGCTGAATTCTCTTAGCTTTTGCTTGTCCGTAAAAGTTTTAATTTCTCCGTTGAATCTGAATGAGATCCTTGCTGGGTAGAGCAATCTTGGTTGTAGGTTTTACCCTTTTATCACTTTAAATATGTCCTGCCACTCCCTTCTGAATTGCAGAGTTTCTGCTGAAAGATCAGCTGTTAACCTTATGGAGAGTCCCTTGTATGTTATTTGTTGTTTTTCCCTTGCTGCTCTTAATATTTTTTTCTGTATTTAATTTTTGATAGTTTGATTAATATGTGCCTTGGCGTGTTTCTCCTTGGATTTATCCTGTATGGGACTCTCTGTGCTTTCTGGACTTGATCAACTATTTCCTTTCCCATATTAGGGAAGTTTTCAACTCTAATCTCTTCAAATATTTTCTCAGTCTCTTTCTTTTTCTCTTCTTCTGGGACCCATATAATTCGAATGTTGGTGTGTTTAATGTTGTTCCAGATATCTCTGAGACTGTCCTCAGTTCTTTTCATTCTTTTTTCTTTATTCTGCTCTGCAGTAGTTATTTCCACTATTTTATCTTCCAGGTCACTTATCTGTTCTTCTGCCTCAGTTATTCTGCTATTATTCTATTTCCAAGATTTTGGATCATCTTTACTATCATTATTCTGAATTCTTTTTCAGGTAGACTGCTTATTTCCTCTTCATTTGTTAGGACTGGTGGGTTTTTACCTTGCTCCTTCATCTGATGTGTGTTTCTCTGTCTTCTCATTTTGCTTAACTTTCTGTGTTTGGGGTCTCCTTTTCTCAGGCTGTAGGCTTGTAGTTCCCATTGTTTTTGGTGTCTTCCCCCAGTGGCTAAGGTTGGTTCAGTGGGTTAGGTAGGCTTCCTGGTCGAGGGGACTAGTGCCTGTGTTCTGGTGGATGAGGCTGTATCTTGTCTTTCTGGTTGGCAGGTCCACATATTGTTGTGTGTTTTGGGGTGTCTGTGGCATTATGATTTTAGGCAGCCTCTCTGCTAATGGATGGGGCTGTGTTCCTGTCTTGCTAGTTGTTTGGTATAGGGTGTCCAGCACTGTAGCTTGCTGGTCGTTGAGTGAAGCTGGGTCTTGGTGTTGAGATGGAGATCTCTGAGAGATTTTCACCGTTTGATATTACATGGAGCTGGGAGGTCTCTGCTGGACCAATATCCTGAACTTGACTCTCCCACCTCAGAGGCACAGCTCTGATGCCTGGCTGGAGCACCAAGAGCCTGTCATCCACACGTCTCAGAATAAAAGGGAGAAAAAAGAAAGAAAGAAAAAGATAAAATAAAATAAAATAAAGTTATTAAATAAAAATTAATTATTAAAAACTTTTTTAAAGTAATAAAATAAAAAAAGAAAGAAGAGAGCAATCAAACCAAACAACAAATCCAGCAATAATAACAAGCACTAAAAACTATACTAAAAAAAAGAAAAAAGAAAACAAAACGGACAGACAGAATCCTAGGACAAATGGTAAAAGCAAAGCTATACAGACAAAATCGCACACAGAAGCATACACATACATACTCACAAAAAGAGAAAAAGGGAAAAAAAATATATATATATATAAAATTGCTCCCAAAGTCGACCTTCTCAATTTGGGATGGTTCATTGTCTATTCAGGTATTCCACAGAGGCAGGGTACATCAAGTTGATGGTGGACATTTAATCCGCTGCTCCTGAGGCTGAGGGGAGAGATCTCCCTTTCTCTTCTTTGTTCACACAGCTCCTGGGTTCAGCTTTTGATCTGACCCAGCCTCTGCATGTAGGTCACCTGAGGGCATCTGTTCTTTGCTCAGACAGGACGGGGTTAAGGGAGCAGCTGCTTTGGGGGCTCTGGCTCACTCAGGCCAGGGGGAGGGAGGAGTATGGATGCGGGGTGAGCCTGTGGCGGCAGAGGCCAGGGTGATGTTGCACCAGCCTTAGGCGCACTGTGTGTTCTCCCGGGGAAGTTATCCCTGGATCACAGGACACTGGCGGAGTGACCTGTGCTTGCACACAGGCTTCTTGGTGGCAGCAGCAGCAGCCTCAGCATCTCATGCCCATCTCTGGGGTCCACGCTGATAGCCGCGGCTTATTCATATTAAATGCAATGAACTCCTGTATTTTGTATTCTATTCTATTCTATTCTATTCTATTCTATTCTATTCTATTCTATTTTTACTCTACTCTTCTAGTTCAAAAGAGATTTTTAAGTACCCATTCAATTTACATCATAACTCACTATTGATTATAAACTGAAATTTGAAAACACTCTCATAAATGATACTTCTGATATTCTGGCTGCTTAGTTCAATTTCTCTTCCTTCTAGTGTTCTTGTCTTCCTCTCCACTGTGATCCACTGTACACCTCATTGTTCTCGATACCTGTGCCTCCCCATGATCTCAACTACAGGCATTCCATTGACAGTAAACACCTCCTGTCTTTCCAGTTATGCCCTTCAGTGACCCTGAGTCTAACAGTTGTGACCCTCTCCTTAATGTCTTTGCTTCCACAATCCATCATTGTGATGAGTATATTATATACTCTCTCCAGTACTTAAGAACCAGAGTCTAGTCTGGCAAGACACCAGCTCTGATAAATGCAATCCTCTGCCTACTCCACACTTGCATCTATACAGCCAAATGCAGCTGGATAAAATGCAGCCACATTGACTCATCTTACTTTTAATTATGACTGACCTTAGTGTTTTTTATCAGTCTTCCTACATCTCCATTAGGCAGCCAATACCCCCCTCTCCTTGGGTCCCTCTCAACATTTCTCTCTCCTCAAACTTCCAGCAGCTCCGCACTTCCAGTTGACATTTTTGCTTCACTGAGAAGACAGAGAACTGCCATCTCCAATTTCCCAGTATCTGTACCATGTACACCATCACCCCTCCCACTATAACCAGGCAGAAGCTGTTCCTTCTCCTATCTAGAATCATCCCTCCTTTTGTGCACTACATCCTCTCCCCTCTGAATCATTCAAGAGCATCTCTTTTGCAAATCATCATTTCTCTTTTGCATCATCAAATTTCCTCCTCTTCTGGATCATTCCCAGCAGCATTATAACTACAGCCCCTCAGTGATTGCAGTCAGCCCAATGACTTTAATGCAATAAATGCTATGTATTCATATTCTAATGACACCCAAATTCATTTCTTTTACCTTGATCTTTTTCCCTGTAATTCAGACTTGTATCTAGTAACCAACCCTACATATCTACTGGGGTATTTAATGAGCATCTTAAACTTAGGATGTCACAAAAGTCCTCCTGGTTCTGCCCCCCTTCTTTCACCATTTCTGTAACCCTCTGGTCTTCTCCATTTCTGTTCACTGGCAAGTCCATCCTCACATTGGTCCAGATCCTTAGAGTCACCTTTGATTCCTCTGTGTCCCCCATACCTAGGATGACAAACTCATCCCAGTTGGCCAGGACTTTCCAGTTTTAGCTCTGAAAGTCCCAGGTCCTGGAAACACCTCAGTCTCAGGCAAACCACATGGTTGGTCACCTTATTCACGTTCTACATATTGCTCTGTTGTGGTCCATGGCACTCACCTTCTGAAGTACTGCATGTTCTCTTATTTATTCATTTATTGTCCACCCCCCCACTCCCCTATGAATGACACTCCATGAGAACAGAGTTCAGTGCTCAATCCCCAGTGCCTAGACGACCACATGGAACATCGCAGCCACTTTATAAATGCGTTTTGGACAAATGTGTGTCTCTATGCAAGACTCTTTCAAATATCCATCAGGTAAAGTTAATGTTCTGTGTCTTATCTATCCTGTGGCTTTTTGATACCTTCTGGACCTAACCAGTACCTTAGGTGAAAGAGATAGAAAAGAACTCTCTGCCTGAAGTTTCCTGTTGCCCTATGGCCCATGTAAAACCCTGGAATAGAAATTAAAGGAGGTGCTTGCCCTAATGCCAGAGTTCCAATTTGGAGTTGAAGGCTTAGCCTATTCTGAGCATCCTTCATCAGAAGCTCTTTTTAATTGTATATGTGTCTGTTTCTTCCCCATTAGAAGGTAGGTTTCTGGAGGCAAATGCTCTTAGTCACCCAAGCAGCCATCATGGTGCCTCACAAACAGCATTTCTTGAAAGAAATACTGTTAACTAATATTTTTGAAAAGGAAATCCCAACAATAGAGCATCAGATCTTACCAGGAAATTGCTTCTGGGAATTAAGTGGGCATACAATTGGCGCACACTGTTTTGAAGCTAGCACGTTGAGTCTGGCAGCTGTGGGGACAGGGGAGCAGTGGTTGCTGTGTTTGCCCATTAGAGCTTAATTGACTGCATATCTCCCACCTTCGGGCTTGAGCAAAGGGATGTTTTCAGCCCGATTAGCCTCCAGGTTCCTTGGATTTGGTTTTGTAGATATTTAGACCCATAATCTGCAGTAGGAATAATGCATAATTAGTGAAGCAGTGGTGACTCACTCTATACAGAGGTGGATCTTGGCCTCCCACAAGGTTTCTAAGAATAGCTGCTGCAGACAAGTTCTCAAAGAACAAAAACTAAATGCTTTGTCTCTAAAGATTCCTCTTCATGCCTAACAAGAAAGGCATGATAAAAATCAAGAAAAATAATTCCTCAGCATGCAACATATGTACTGGAGATCCTGGAAAGACAAAGAAGTCTATTCCCACAGTTACACTATGGATATTTTTTATGATAAAAGAACATGGTAGTTTGCTGTTCATTCTGTAGGCAGAAAAAAAGTATGTTGTAAGCTTTACTTCTTCTACAACTTTCAAAAGATTTTTGCAAGAGGTGAGTGAATGCTACTACATATCTAGGTCAGCTAAATATAGACAAACACTATATTTTCTAATATGTAACACTTCAATCATTTGTCTTTTATTCAATCTGTCAACAAGTCATTTAACAAATATTTAACTGAGAATTATAATGTGCAAGAAATTGTGAAGGATATAGAGTTGTATTAAAAATTGGCTGCTGTTTTCTGGGAATTTACAAGCAAGTAAGAAGAGGAAAAATAAATGCAACTAACTCCAATAAAAGGTAGAAGATTGAACAAATAAAATATTTACTCCAGGTCTTGAGAATGTGATTTTTTTGCTGAGCCTTAACTCTAAGAATTTAGTGCAAAGGCAAAAACAAATAAAATGAAAACCAAAACTTGAGGAAAAGGTATAGACCTTTTCAAAAAGTATTTTAAATACTTTAACATTAAAACAATTGTGGCAATATATTCCACCAATGTGGGCATACACATTGCAAAAATTAATAAAAAGAAACCTCAATCAAAATAGAGTCAGGAGGCCAGAGTGGGAGCTTTCAGGCCCTACGATGACAGCGGAGATCAACAGAAAGAAGAGACACTTCCTCTTCTTGCCTGGAAAGAGGGCAGCCAATAAGACTGTCACAGCTCAGCCAAGGAAGAGCCACTGTACTTTGAAGAACTCTTAATTCCTCCAGTGGAATGGGTGGGTTAGGGTTTGAGGAGAGAGGAGACGTTTAGGGGAATCATTCTGGAGGAGGAAAAGCTCTAGCTGGGTCTAATCTAATAATAATATAGATACTATCTAATATTGATCGAATAATTTCTTTGTGCCAGGCATTGAGTTAGTTGCCTTCCATTCATTATAATATTTATTCTCAACAACATCTCTTTGAATTAAATGTGCTTATCCACAATTGAAAGGGGCTAAAGCTTAGAAAGATTAATTGACGTGCCCAGTTTGTAAGTGATGAATTTGGGAATTAAAACAAGGTCTCAAGATTCCAATCGCTGTTCTCTTAACAGGGCTAAACTTTCTCTTCTTTTCCAGAGGAGAGATATTTAGCCCCTGGTCACAGACGAGTGTGATCTCAGGCCCAGACATCAGCACAGGCTCTGCCTTGGAGGCACAAGGAAACACAGTGAAGAGTGAAAACACCAGCTGCAGTCATGAGTAGCCTACAAAGCTGTGGAGGGAAGACTGGTGACAGCTGAGGCTGAGGTCCAAAGATCAGACTTAAAGAATGTGTATGACATTGGGCTGAGGAGCCTGATCTCCCTTTTGCACAATAATGCGTAGATAAAAGGAGACTTAAAGTGATAACATGGTTAGATTTGCATCATATAAAGAAAGATCTCCCTGGTGGCAGTGTGCCATGAGGGTGGCACTTCCTTTACAGCCGTGGAGCCCTGAGGAGAAGAGCTCTGGTGGCCAGGGTGCTGGCAGGAGGGTGTGGTGTTAGATTTCAGAGCATGGGGAACTGCAGTTCCTGTGTGTAAAGTCACAATTACACAATTTCAAAATCCACAGGGCTCTACAAAGTTTCTTCATTTTACAGATGAAAAAAAGCCAAGCCCAAGATGGTTACATAGAGCCTGGAAGCTGCAGAAGATTTTAGTGAGCCTGCAGGTTTTCTGGCTTCATGACTTTGGATTATTTACTCATCCTTATAACGCCAACATGGAAGTGTTCTGATACTGGAAGCCTGAGACGAGGGGGCTGAGATGGTGTGTCTGCACCCAGGATCCTTCCACATCATTCATTCTGTCTACTACTATTTTCCCAGTTAAAGGGCATAGGGTCTAAGTAAACAAACAAACTTTGCAGCAAGGCTATTGAGCTAGACAATAATAAGTGTAAATTTTTCATTTTTACCCCCATTAAACTTGTATAATACAGTGCTTCATTCGCCTTTGTCACTGACAGGTACTATCCACTTTCACATTTTACATTTTTCTTTATCAGATATTCAGAGCACACTGTGTTGCTTTACTTGGTGCACCACAAAACACCGTTTCAAGGGATACCTGCCCAGAGGACTTAATCTTGGGAGGCCACTGTGTTATCATGGGAAGAGCTCAGGGTCAGAAGACACAAGCTGTATATTCAGATCCAAAATGAGCAGCTGCACGGACTAGGAGAGCATACTTCATCTCTCTTATACTGTTTTATCTGAAAAAAAATAAAAACTGCACAAGAACGTTTTTCTCAATTTTTGAGCAATAAATAAGGTATAATTAAATCAGTTTATAATTGTTTTTTTAAACAACTGTTAGTGAATAATATGCCTGGTTATAAAGCAAACTTTCTTTGGGTATAATCAACTTGTAAAGTAGTTATATCTTTTTCTTGCTGCATATCCAGAGATTCTTTAAAAAGTTAGTAAAGTTCAACAGTAAATGGTTCAAAATAGCCATTAGAGTTGACCAGAAACTTTTCACAAATGTGGACATTTCCTGTGGTCCTGGCTAAGCAGGGTGGGCACCCAGCGCTGGCCCTGGTTTCTAGTTTGTGAAGGCCCACTGTTCACATTCTCCCTTTCCATAGTGGAAAGTACTCATTAATGGACAGAGGCTTTGAAGCCGAATCCGGCCTCTGTACCCGGCACCAAATTAAATCTCGCAGACAGAGTTTTGGGTGATATAGAAAAGAACAGAGTTATTGCTTTGCCAGGAAAAGGGGGATACAGTAGGCTCATGCCCTCAAAACTATGTATCCCAACCTGGAGGGGGTAGTGAGGAGTCTTACAGCAGTGGTTCAAAGAGCGCAGACAGAGTTTTGGGTGATATAGAAAAGAACAGAGTTGTTGCTTTGCCAGGAAAAGGGGGATACAGTAGGCTCATGCCCTCAAAACTATGTATCCCAACCTGGAGGGGGTAGTGAGGAGTCTTACAGTAGTGGTTCAAAGAGGAGGGCGTGGTCAGCTCGTGGACGTTCTTCCGATTGGCTGGTGGGGAGGTAAGTGGGAGTCGACATCGTCAACCTTCTGGTTCCAACCGGTCTGGGGTCCACATGCTTGTGGGCAGCATAGAGTTAACTTCTCCCACCTGGCGGGGGTTTCAGTATCTGCAAAACAGCTCAAAGCTATTGTTCTGTATATCCTTGAGGGGGAGCCAGAACTCTGCCCCAAGGCTGCACTATTGTTTCTTTTGACGGTTCCTCCCTTGTCTCTGTATCCCCTCCCTTCCCTAATTAGCAACTCTTTGAACCTGCTGTTGGAACTCAAGGTAGGTAGGTCAAGGAGGTTGAATGAAGCCTATTTCCTGTAATCAAGAAACGGGGGACACATGTGCCCAGGAGCCCCGGAGGGTCCTGCTCGCTATCAGCTTCTCTTCTCGAAGTATTTCATAGAAGCCAAAAGTTTTATGTGTCCTACACTAAGGGATTATCATGTATATGCAAGTTACTTGTCCACCTGCTTTTGTAGATAATAAACATGGGCAAGTCAGTTCCCTTTTTCTTTTCCCTAAGACTCTCACAACTTAATTTTTAGACATTAGATGCATGGCGGTACTGTGTTATCAATACGTTATAAACAGACCCTGTTGCTAACACTGTAAATGTAGATTAGGTTTAACCCACACTAATTTAAGACAAAGTGTAATTCCCAGTATTAAATTCTACACACACACACACACACACACACACACACACACACACACACACACACACAATCCCTTAAATGACACCACAGCAGCATTATCTTAATGGGCAAAGCCACTTCCACTTCTGGGTCTTCCCTCAGGGATGCTATTACTCTCCATGATTATGCTAAAGGCTATCATTGTAATCTCCGTTAGCAGTATTACCCACATCCCTTTACCTACCTGGGAGTGTCCCCTGCTTGCCTAAATTATGCTGCTATTGTCAACCTCACAGCCCAGTTTTGGATGTTAGAAGAGGCACTAAGCAGCTGTTAGGCCAGATGGATGACTTTTAGTTGTAGGGTTCATACATTTACAGGACAGGAAAACATCTGGGTAGTGGCAATAAAGAAGGGCTCTTGTTTTTCTGATCTGGTGACCCAAACACATTTTGAATTGGGGGGATTTGTGGTAAATTCCCAAAGCCTAGAATTTTGGTCAAATTCAATTCTATCAATAATGGCCTACTTACAAATTGGAAACCAAAATTATTACTGGGTTACATTTTTCACATTAAGATAGAAATTGAACGCAGTCTTGGGCTCTTAACTACACACGCAGAGAGGAGCAAAATCAACTTTGCCAGTGTCTTCTGCTTCAAAGGAAGCAGTTTGATTGGAAAGGCACAGATCCGTTCCCCACTTGAAATGGTCCTTCCTGAAGTGAGCAAATTTCCTGGCTCCGCAGGCTGGAAGGCCGAGGCCCTGTCACTCCTGAAAGTAGCCTGCACTCAGCTCTGCCTGCCAGTTGCAAACTGTCACAAGCTGTGTCCCTACGTCTTGGTTTTATTAAAGTGACCCCTTGGTTCAGAAACCAAGACAGATGGGAACCCCACCCTTAATATTCTGTATTCTCCAGGTCCAATAAAGCACTGATCCCTTTTACAAAATCTAACCCCGACGCACCATAGGCTAAGTAAGAAGGTTATGTGGAGATTCATCGCATCCCAGGATCTTAAAATTTGAGGGAATCTGAGAGGGTTCTTATTCCCTCTACTGCCAGAGACCGGACTTTCTTGTAACAACTTCTACAGATAATTACAATGTCTCGACTTGTGAGATCGGTCAATAGGGGAGGCGAAATTTTTTCAAAGCAGTGAATTTAGATTTTAGAACAAAACAGATGCTTTTGAAAGTTTCAGAAGAGGTGTTCTTGGGTAACTCCCCCTCCCATATTTATTTCGTGTTAGTGACTTGTCCCTAATAAATGCTTGCGGATCTATATTAATATCTTGTCACCTATAAATTGGCGCCTGCCATCTACCTCTACAAGGATGAAATTATGAGCCGCTGCAGCTGCAGACCTTCAACACCCCCTGAAAGGAGCTCAGGGTGGAGAGCAGGGACCAGACGCTCTGTGCTCTGCGAAAAGCTGGCAGAACATGTTTTCAGATAGATATTTTCAGGAGGTGAATTTGTGAGCCCAATGCTTGCATCTCCCCATATCTAGAAAAGTACTAAAATCCTTCGTGGTGACGTCTGCTCCTTGTGACTAGCAGAAACCTGCAAAAAATATGCGCTTGAATCGCATGGACTTCCCCTTCACCAAGATCGCATACTGACCTTCCCCCTGCCTCTTTGGAGCAGTTTCTCAGAACAATCTGGAACGCTGTCTCCTGGGCTACAGTCCTCATTTTGCCCCCAATAAAACTTAGCTCACAACTCTCGCATTGTGCATTTTTGTCAGTTGACTATCTGTATCTCTACCTAGATCTCTACCTATACCTATATCTATATCTGTATCTATATCTATATATCCATCTAGGAGTTTTTCAAGCACCACTTCCTCTGGATAAAAGTTAAATTTTCATCTTAACTTTCTCTGTAAAATTATTGAGAAACCAGCATTTTTATATGTGTGGGGTGTTTTGGGGTGAGGATGGTTCTCAGTAGCATAAAACAAACTCAGGTCTATGTCCTCACCATACAAACCCTTGAAAGCCATGATGTTGTCCTGGCAGGAAAATGCTGACCCTCAGCGATCGCTTATTCTCTAGCCTTTCCTTTACCTTGTTGTCTACTTTCTCCATCCACCTTTGTTCTCTTTAAATACAAAATGTCAACATAATCAATTCATCAGAACAGAGGTCATTCCCATTGCAGCTCGGTAAATTGTCCACATGAAAAAATAAATAAAAAAGCAGGGAATCTAAGCAGTGGGGACATCTACACAGTGTCACAGCACCCAATACTCAAATCCCAAAAGCTGGGGGCATCACAACACTGAAGAAATAGGACAGGAGAGAGTGGAAGATGATGAATGCATTGACCTCTGGCACTGTCCGTATGTGATGCTTTCAGATCTAGTTACCTGGGGAAGCATGCCATGAAGACTAGGGTTTCCTGAGGGCCCTGGAAAACTGTGGTCAAGATGTTATTTGAAGAGACTGGCTCCAATGCAGCCTCCCCGATCCCAATCCAGATGGCGTTGTGGCTCTCAACTTCTTAAGTTTGGTTCTTGTAGAAGAGTCCAGGGTGTGCAGGCTTTTCCATTCATGGAAGGGCTGGGGTCGTTCCTGGGATTTCTTATAGACCAGCGGTATAAGCTTTGTGTGCAAGTGCAACGCCAGGGAAGATTTGGTTTTTTCTCTCAAGCCTGACAGAATTCCAGGGGCACAGAGTGTTACAGGCGCCTCTCTGGGAGCGTAGGGCAAGGAGATAAGTCATCTAGAGCTATGATCTGCCTGTTCCAACTCTGTCTCCCCCTCACTTCTTTTAAGAGTATTTTTTGGGGGGGTAAATATACCAGAATACATAGCAGGTGGACATTACTAGTCTCTTCCTGGTCATCCAATTCCCACCTGCAGTGCTGCAAGGTTTAGTACATCAAGACCTTACTACTTCACCATCCAAGCCACAAGAAATGTTTTTGCGAGGTTTGTTGATATTCTGGAAAGTAACACAAATTCCTTTAGTTACCTCAGAGCACTTAAATTATTATCCAGTTGTGTCTCAGAGGAAGTGAGAAATATTTTTTAAATGATAACAAAGATGTGTAGCAAACAATTGACAAATATATAATACTTTACTGTAAATTTCATATAGCAAATTCAATCTCACAGAATGCTTCCATCGATTATTGAAAAACTATTTCCATGACCAACCTATGGTTGCAATTGCCTACCAAGTGTATTCATAAAGTGAATAGTCATTAAAACTTTCATTTACATTAATGAGTTAGGTGAGTGTGAAACAACAAAAATGGATGTACTTCAGTAGGTCATCAATAATAAGAGACCTTTTTTGAATTGGAAAATCGTTTTGCACACTGGAACAACATTCGCTCTAATTTTTGGTGCCATTTATAATGTGATAGCTATAGACACAAAGTACTTTTAAGTATAATCTGCTTTTTTATTGACGTATAACACGGTATTTGTCTTTCTCTGTCTAACTTATTTCACTTAGCATAACACCCTCCAAGTCTATTCATGTTGCTGCAAATGGCAAAATTTCAGTCTTTTTTAGTGGCTGAGTAGCTGTCTGTTGTTTGTATTTATGTATTTACATATGTTTTATATATATATATATATATATACACACACATATATATATCTCACATCTTTATCCTCTCATCTGTTGAGGGACACTTAGTTTGCTTTCATATTTTGGCAATTTTAAATAATGCTTCTATGAACATTGAGGTGCACATATCTTTTTGAATTAGTGTTTTCACTTTTTTGGGGGGATATATACCCAGGAGTGGAATTGCTGGGTCATATGGTAATACTATTTTTAGCTTTTGAGAACCCTCCATAGTGTTTTCCATAGTGGCTGCACCAATTTACATTCCCAGCAACAATGTATGAGGGTTCCCTTTTCTCCACATCCTCGCCAACATTTGTTATTTGTGTTCTTTTGTTGATACCCATTCTGACAGATGTGAGGTGATGTTTTATTGTGTGTTTTTTTTCATTATGGTTTTAATTTGCATTTGTTTGATGATTAACTGTGTTGAGCATCTTTTCATGTGCTTGTTGACCATCTGAATGTCCTCTTTGGAAAAATGTCTGTTCAGGTCTTCTGTTCATTTTTTAATTGGGCTGTTTGGTTTTTTGACGTTGAGTTGTATGAGCTGTTTATATATTTTGTATATAAACCCCTGTTGGTCATATCATTTGCAAATGTTTTCTCCCATTCAGAAGGTTGTCTTTTTGTTTTGTTTCCTTTGTTTTTGTTTGGTTTCCTTTGCTGTGCAAAAGGTGTTTTTCAACAATTTCTATGTCTAAATAATCAATAAAACAGCAAATCAAGCCCTGAGGTGTAGCATTTGCAGATTTCTGTGGTGTGATTTCTCCCACCATAGCTGATGTGAAGCTGCCAAAATGGCTTTCCTGAAGACGGAATGGAAAGAGCTCTGTGGTAACACTGTTAGGTTGTAGTCTCACCACAAAAGACAGTAGACATCAACAGCCTCAAGAACGTAGGTAATGGAGCTAAGTAGGAGAATAAGTGGGAAATGATAAGTTTGGAGTGTTTATTGCCTTTGCATTTAATACAATTTTTTGATTGTAAGTTTATATAATTTAATTACTAACTCATTTCTGTCAAACAACAGGCTTGTAAACTTCTTGAAAATTTAACGATCAACTCTTGAGCTCTTGATCAGTTGGTTTACCCCTGAATACCAAAGGCTGTTGGTTTCCTGTCCTGAAACATCATGTGAAATGGAGATTTCATTTCCTTATGTCAACCCAATATCCAATTTTAAATAAACAGTTACCTTTTCTCTGAGATCTGGTGCTTACAACTCATATTCTACCACCTAAATCTACAATAATTGAGTCATTTGCTGCACTTTATGTTAACGGTGAGTGGATGGAAATTATTGACGTGACATTCAAAGAAGCACCTGTTTATATGTATTTTGAGTGGTTTAGATTCTTCAAAACAGGACAGATAAAGAATAATGAAAGACATTTGTAAAAATACATGAGGCTTATGAAAATCTACAACTAAATAATTAATCCTTACTTTTTTTTATTTTTATTGTTTGCGGTACGCGGGCCTCTCACTGCTGTGGCCTCTCCCATTGCAGAGCACAGGCTCCGGACGCGCAGGCTCAGCAGCCATGGCTCATGGGCCCAGCCTCTCCGCGGCATGTGGGATCTTCCCGGACCAGGGCGCGAACCCGCGTCGCCTGCATGGGCAGCCGAACTCTCAACCACTGCGCCACCAGGGAAGCCCCTAACCCTTAATTTTGATATATCACTGAGTGTTCACAATTATGTTGGCTTGGTCTCAATACCCCAGAAAGGTGATTATTTCACAGTGCTCCCACATATGCCTCTTCTCATAACAAGTAAACATTCTGTGTAAGTGAAAGAAAGTTAAAATATCCAAGAGAACACATCACAAAATGATCAGTGACCATAGTGGAGAAGACACTTTTTCATACCACTGTGAACTAGATGCTATTTTTTTTTTTTTGGCCACACCACGAGGCATGTGGGATCTCAGTTCCCTGACCAGGGATCAAATCTGCACCCCCTGCATCCCTGCATTGGAAGCACAGAGTCTTAACCACTAGACTGCCAGGGAAGTCCCAAACTAAATTGTTCTGATTTGGCTTAAATCTCAGCAAGACATCTGAGACAATTTGCTCCTCATAAGAAGACAGAAGGGGGCTTCCCATTTTTTCATTTCTTGACGAAGTCTCAGGACCTAAGAAGTAAAAGTGATGTGGAAAGAGTTACTTAATTCCATTTTCTGACTTTGGGGTACAACTAAATCTCAGGGTTGCCATAGTTCTTTGTAGCATGTCTTATGTAAACATAGTAATGGGTTAATAGGTGAATCACGTAATTCAAATAATTCAAGCAAAAGATCTGTCATAGAGAAAGGCAACTGGTGAGTAGAGATAAGGAGAGATCCCTTGGTCTTCAACTAGGCTGCTCTTTTAAAATATAGTGTATTAACAGGAAGTTTGAGTTATAGTAAGGCCAACAGATGAGGAAACAATTTCCATTGAAAAGGTGGCGTATTACTTCCAGTAACCAAGAGGAGAGAGCATGGAGGCCACAGGGGAAAGCACCAGGGTCAACCACGGAGCAGAGAGAGAGCGGCAACTCTGAGCAAGAACATTTACTGTGGTTTCTTTGGGAAGGGACAGGTGAAGAAAGGGAAGCAGGCTTAGTATTAACTAGTTTAAGTTCAGCAGGCTCTGGGGCACAGGGTCTGTCCCTGGTTGTCCGGTGATAAAGGTGGAGCTCAAGTGTGAGAACTGGATAGGGGCAGTAATTGGTGTGTGAACTTCGGATTGATTGGCTTGTATTTGAAAACACCCCAGGAGGAAGACTCCTAAGGGGGTGATGAGGGAGGAAGGAGATCAAGGCAAGGAGACTTGGGCAAACTATCAGATGCATGTTTGTTGTATGATCATATTATCAGGCTTGTTACAGAAGCTAGAAATATGGTCACTACAGCTACCTGTGTTGAAAAGTTTTCCAGTAGAATACGCAGCTTCTAGTTTGTCTATCAGTACATTTGGTTGCAGATTTAACATTTACCTTATGTGAAATAAAAAGAAAATTCGTGGAGTAGCAGTTTATATAACACTCTAAGAGCCTTATGGTAAAAAAGTGCAAAACAGATTCAGTGTTTAAAATAGCAACAGCAAGCTAACAGCATAGATGCATGGCAGAGGTTAATTCCATAAGCCAAAAAGCTAACGTTCTGAGCGAAAAGGGGAAAAATCATACATATGTACTTGCAGTTAGTTGTAAACAAGAAGAAATGCTGGGTAGTTAGCCTGAAGCCAGCTGAATTAGGAAACCCTTCCTGAGATTTTCCTTTCCGCTATTTATAGGCTAGAGAAGAGTCACTATTTGCACAACAATAGGGCAGATTTTTCTATATTTGTTGACCCAGGAAAATCTTCTCATGGAGGATTTATTTGCAGTCCTGTAGAGATTTTTTCCCCTTATATCTGGACATTTTGAATATAAAAAGCCAAATGACATAAAATATTACATCTGTTACTAAATCAACATTGCAAGAGACCACCATTTGGAATGGGGTGGAGTGAAGTTAGAAAAGGGAAAGGATGAATTTTCAATAATATATAGAAGTTCTGAATTGTGGAAAATTTTTAAGTAGTAATTTAAAATAGTTTTTTTTAAACTAAAATCAAACGGAAGTATTATCAAGAAAGTGTTTATTCATTTTTGACACAGGATGTTTATTGAGCTAAAGCTGATTTTAGGAGGAGCATACAGGATGTCAGAGCACCCAACTGATATGCCAGAATGTACCTATTGCCATCGGTCACTCAAAAACTGTAATTTGGGCTTCCCTGGTGGCGCAGCGGTTGCGCGTCCGCCTGCCGATGCAGGGGAACCGGGTTCGCGCCCCGGTCCGGGAGGATCCCACGTGCCGCGGAGCGGCTGGGCCCGTGAGCCGTGGCCGCCGAGCCTGCGCGTCCGGAGCCTGCGCTCCGCAACGGGAGAGGCCACAACACAGGGAGGCCCGCGTACCACAAAAAAAAACAAAACAAAAAAAAACTGTAATTTATCCAGAAACTTCTAAGTCTAGGGAAAACATTGGGTTTGTCCCCACATGCCGCGGAGCGGCTGGGCCCGTGAGCCATGGCCGCTGAGCCTGCGCGTCCGGAGCCTGCGCTCCGCAACGGGAGAGGCCACAGCACAGGGAGGCCCGCGTACCACAAAACAAAACAAAACAAAAAAAAAACTGTAATTTATCCAGAAACTTCTAAGTCTAGGGAAAACATTGGGTTTGTCTCAGAAGGAATTTTTATTTGTGGGTTGATGCTGATTTGCTGATACAACAGTTCTCACTCCCAGAGAAATCCCCTAATTACTTTTGAAGATTACCCAATTCAAGACAATGAAATTACTTCCCTAAGTCATTCACAAAACTAGTCTCATTACTTTAGGAAGATCAAAGAATGATTTCTAACTGCTGACCCAAGTTGTGATGATTTTCCCCCAGATTTGATAAGCTCTATGGTTTGAGAAGAAGTAATAGTCTTAGGATTGCACTGAGCAGCAAAGGAAAGAATTTTGTGGTTTCCAGCATCTGCGGAAGATCCCGTATCATGTTCCATCATCAATTAGAACGGTTTTGGTCGAAAGGGTCAGAAACACTTGTGCTCTCTTAAACGGAGGTTGAGAGGAAAGTGACTGGACCTCAGGATGGAATCAAGGAGTCACTAAGATCAAAGTTACTTTCATCGTTTCTTCATTGAGCATATTTGCTTGATTTTTCTCCGCGTCTGCAGAGGGACTTCCTCAGCTTCTCTGATCCATGTGGGAAAATAAAGAATGGCCACACGTAGCTCCAACATTGATCTGTTACTGGTCAGTCTCCCAGAGACAGAGCCTAGATCAAAGCTCAATCCAGTTTCAAAGCCCCAGGGAAGGTTCTCAAAGGTCAAGACTTGGAAGGGATGCTCAGAGTCAGGGAGACCGTGGAACGGGGCTGCTACCGCTCAAGTGATGAGAGCTGAGAGGGCTACATCCTGGGAGAGAGGCGCTGGACCGTCCAAACCGCGGGGTGAGAGATGCACTGCATCACGTAGCACACGTGCCGGACCAAGTGCCCTCATAGCAAATACAAAGTTCGTTGTGTTACGAGCTTTTGGTCTCACATGGTCTTTTGAAAAATACCTCCCCTTCTAGGCTTCCCCCACGGTCCATTGAGAAATGAATCCTTTTCACCTAGTTTCTTCAGTGGGGATCTAGATGTTTTAGACACAGAAATAATCCTTTAGTTACCTGTTTTCCTAACATAAATGGGCTCTTGTTATTCCTTGGAAATATGGATTTGTATCCTTTACAAAAAACATTGTCTTTTCCCCGCCTTACTTCCCCTCTGTTCTCCCATCTCTCGCGGGATACACACTGGTTAGGGGTTGGGCCCTCCACCCAAAGCCCCTCAATTCCCGTTCCCTACCGTCCATCCACGTGCTACGTATAATCACCTTTGAAGTCAGATCTGCATAAACTGATCGTGTTCTCCCGGGCACGCACTTTTCTCTCCATTTTCAGTAATCGTTTACCACTGACATCTCTCCAAATTCACACTTTCACGTCTGATCTTTTCTGGCTATTAGAGGCCATTATTTTTTGTGTGTGGAGGATATTTAATTCTAATTTTCCAGCTATTTCACTACCATCTCAAAGTGTAGGAGGGAGATGTATTTCTCTGGGGGAAAGTTTCTGGAGAGAATTCTCCTTCACACTGTTGGGTTTTAAGGCATATTGTAGGGTTTCTGTCCCTGTTCCCATAGGATCTCCCTTTCTTCAGGGACTGATGGTAAAAGGGAAATCATATTTTCAATGTATTACTTCCTGAGCCACTGATTAATGATTTGATGTGAGACTTTCACAGACTAGGCTAGAACATGTAACGTAAGCCCCAAGCTCAAGTGGGAAATCTCTTTCTTCCAATAAGAAGCATACCAGGTAGAAGAAAAGAAAAAGGCAAGCCCCAGGCACCGTACCTACCTAGACATGAGCACAAGAAAGGGAAAAAATATTCACATTTTTAGTGGAGTAACTCTGCCGATTAAAATATGTGGACACGTCTATATCCTGGAACCTGACCCAATCATACTAAAATTCTTTCCTCTTTGAGAGGAGAGAGAAGGGTTCTCTCCTTTCTCTTTTTGCCACCTCCATGTGCTCTCTCTCTCTCTCTCTCTCTCTCTCACACACACACACACACACACACACACACACACACACACGCACGCACACACACACACATTACTATTACCATCATAATTGCTGTAGAAGCACAACCATCACTTGGTAATGTAGTTTTAAAATAACAGAGTGGGGGACTTCCCTGGTGACACAGTGATTAAGAATCCGACTGCCAATGCAGGGGACACAGGTTCGAGCCCTAGTCTGGGAAGATACCACATGCCGTGGAGTAGCTAAGTCCACGAGCCACAACTGTTGAACCCAAGTGCCACAACTACTGAAGCCACCGCAATGAGAAGCTCATGCACTGCAATGAAGAGTAGCCCCTGCCCTGCTCACTACAACTAGAGAAAGCCCATGCACAACAATGAAGACCCAACGCAGCCAAAAATAAATAAATAAATAAATAAATTTATTATAAAGAAAAAGAACATGTACACTACTTAAATGACACATGTCCACAAGGGCGTGTGCCATTTCTTTCTTTCTCTCTCTTGATATAGAAGAATAAATTTGGAATTTAGATGTGAGGATTACAGGAGGTAATCAAAAAATAGTAACTTTATAATATTTTCTGAGGTTCTTTCCTCTCCATCTCTATTTTAGGCTTTAACTCCTGGACTAGTACAACACTCATTTCTGTAACCCTGCCCCCTTTACACATATAACCCACCCATGGTCCCTAAATGATTAGCTTGAAGAAATAATATAAGAATTAACTTTTTCCCATCTTCTTTCCTAATTGTATTCCCCTCATTGCTAGCCTGCCCTGGTTCTCTTGTATACATACCATTCTGGATTATTCCATAACCTATTTCAAATCCAGAGTCTACCCCTGCCTCTTTCCCTCCCTTTTTTGACTGTATTTCCTTGATAGGCGTGTGCACTTTTATCTGTCCAAAATGTTATTATCTTCTACATTTGAAGGCAGACCCTTTCCTAATATCTCTGTTCTGAGTGCCTCAATTGGCCATCTCTTCCTTCTGTAGACCTACTGTCTCATTCATCAAGGATGTTCTGAAAGGCCACCCAGACAGACAGCTTTGCAAGGCAGGAGGACACACACATGTTTCTCCGTCTTCTCTAAGGGCACTTAGCAATTATTCTTCACCAAGGTAGAAACTGAACTGAGTTTGATACCAATAGAAAATAAAAATAAAATTTTCAATGCCAGAATACTTGTAATGAACACAGAAATCAACAAAGGCAGGGCCCTGAGCTTCTTTTATTAGAGTGTGTGGATTTTCATAAACATGCTACACATTTGTCAGTTGCTTTGAATTCCTTTTCCAGTAGCGAAATTGAATTTTTACTGATTCATCCATCCTGCCCTCCCCCTGCAACCAAGGGAGTGTGTTTTTCAGGTGGTTGATTGGAGTTACTAGCGCAGTTAGTGGCTATAACATAAAGCATAGTTAATTGCATAACAGGAGGAGTTAATCTGTGACCTTGGGGCCCAGCAGCATGGTTTGCAGATTCACAGAGCTAACCTGCTGGTCAGTATGAAACAGGTATCTTGACTACAAAGTCCATCAAAGCACTGAAATTTACGCGCCCGGAGGAGCAGGGATTTTGTTGTAAATGCTGCTTAATCATTGCTGGAGCCTTATAAATATTAAACAGTAAGCACATAGCTCAGCTATGTTGCAGTCTGCAACTTATTTTGCATGCATAATTAGAATAAAGACAAATTCATGTCAGTCTGTTCAGAGAGGGTGCACATGGACAAAATTAATTGTTTAGTTTAAAAATATGAAGTGAAACTTGGGTAGTTTAATAGTAAAATGGCGTTATGAGTCATTCTACCTATCAATATATATAAATCTAGGTATTAAAAGCAAGTCAAAATAGCTTTTAACTAATAAAATATGACACATTGTCATGATGCCATTGATTATTTTCTGTAGAATATTTTACTGTATGTCTATGAATATTAAATATTTTTCTATTACTGAAGAATTTTGAGCCTTTCATGTTCCCTACTAAAGTGGCTTTCTACAAATGGTTTTACCATAATTTAAATCACTATTGATTCCCTTCAAAAAAGTACAGAGCAACCTCTGAAGAGAATGAGTATTTGGAAATTCTGCTACATGATTTTACTGGAATTGAGGGTACATATCCTAAGTGAACAGCATTTCTTATTCAATGCCCTTAGCAATTCTATGTTTCTCTGAAGCAGAGGAATATAGTGAAAAACGGAGATATAGGCTAGGGATTTTGTTCTAAGATTTATCAGCTTTGTGACCTTCGTCAGGCCAATTAGCCCTCATTGTGTTTGTTTCCTAATCTTTAAAAATAGGAATACATTTGCTTTTCCTGCTTCATATATAAGGATAAAGGAGATAATTTATGTGAGAGTACTTTACAAAATGGCTCTGAAAATATACGGTATTTGTTCTTTGTGTAGTAACACATTCTGTAAGTGAAACACCAGGGCTGTGTTGATCTCTGTTAATGCCTAATGTCTTCTGTTTGAATATGTCCTGTCCATAAGTGGTCCCTGAGTTTGCTGTAGGAGAGGTGCTTGAAAGATAAATAGATTTGTGGGAAATAAGGCTTAGCTAGGTGTGTGCTGACAGATAGAATTTTTGCTGCAGAATTACGGAAAACTTATTTCCTAGAGGAATAAAGATCTGAAATAGTCTTAATTTAAAGATACCTTTAATTTAAAGATAATTAAGTCTTAATTTAAAGATATCTTTAAATTAAGACTAAATTTTAAGTCTTAATTTAAATATATTAAAACATGTTACGATCTGATTTTTCTAAAGTAGCTAAAGTTCACTGGTAATCATGATCTAACGATTTTACTGGTAGATAAAATTACTTTTCTATTGAAAATCCTGTTTCTAGGAGAACTGTGTTAAGATGTATCTAAAATAGATTTTTTGTTCCGTTACTGAAGGTCTGTTCTATAGGATCAGTTTCTTTAAAATAAATGGATTCACGAAGCAGACATTTAAGAAACAATTATTTAGTGCCTATCTATTCCATGCAGTGATGAATAAGACATGAAACTGGAATTCCAGGATTTTATTACACCCCTAGTTCACCTACTCAGTTTCTCTACAAGGGTTTCTAATTCAGTAAGATAAATGAAATCATTCTAGCAAAGCTTCACAAGGGTCCTTTTTTTGTAACAATAACTGTAAGAAAGAGAAGGTCCACTTGCTACTCTAACTTAAATGTCAGTGTCTTCTTGTCCTTTGAGATTCAAATTAAATTGGCTCAAATGTCCATTCCTCATACAAGGGGAAGCTTAATGTGCTCCCAGTATTCCTGGGGATTCTTGGAGAAGTTTGTATGGTTCCTAGGCACTTCTGATTTTTAGTTCTTGCTTCTGCTGAATTTGTTCTGTATTTAGGTAATTTCTGCAAGCATAGCATGCCTATTTTCCATATATGTTATCTTGCATTAAGTGCTCAAACTATTTTATAGACTTCTAGTCTACTAATATGAGTATTATAACAAATGTGTGCTAAAGTTTCTGTGACACAAGAAGGTGTTTACACTGAAGCACTGTAAATGATTAAAACATTGAATTAGACAAATCAATAACACTTCTGGAAGAAAATCTAAAAGACCTTGTTTTGCTGATGAGTTTTTACATATAACACCAAAAGTATGACCCATGAAAGAAAAACGTTGATAATTTGGACTTTATTAAAATTAAAAACTTCTTTGACAAAGACACTATTAAGAGAATGAGGAGACAAGCTGCAGACTGGGAGAAAATATTTGCCAAACATATATCTGATTAAGGACAGGTATTCAAAATACACAAACAATACTTGAGACTCAACAATAACAAAATAAACAAATTAATTAAAATATAGGTGAAATATCTGAAAAGTCACCTCGCCAAAGAAGATATACAGATGGCAAATGCAATTATGAAAAATGCTCAACATCATATGTCATTACGGAACTACAAATTAAAACAACAATGAGATACTACTATGCACCTCTTAGAATGGCCAAAATCTGAAACACTGACTACTTAATTGCTGATAATGGTGCAGAGTAACAGGACGTTCTATCTGTTCAACTATCTATAAATCTAAAAGTGTACTAAAAATTAAACCTATTATTTATTCTTAAAGCCACATGTTTTATGATTCCAATTATATGATATTCTGAAAAAGCCAAAATTATAGTAATGGTAAAGGTCACTAACTGCCATGGGTTTGGGGTGGGGGAAGTTGAATATGTGAAGCACAGGGGATTTGGGGACAAGATAATGAAACTATTTTGTATGATACTATAATGGTGGATATATGACACTATGCATGTGTCCAAACCCATAGAACTTTACAACAAAAATAATAAAATTTAACGTATGCATTTAAAAACCATTGAAGAAATTATGGGATGCCAGTATAGAGGACAGAATATGACAGAAGAATCTAATTGTATAAAAATTTATGAAAAAAATCTCACTGGAGGGTATGGGGAGAAAGGTGCTGACCTAAATACCTTGGGAAATTAGTCAATTTTATAAATCAAAGGCAAAATAAATTATACACAAGTACTGTACTCTAGTTGATAAAGCTATTTTCCATGAGGAACGGGTTAACAATTCCAATACTACTATACATGCATACCACAGCTGAACAATTAAGTAAGTTGTTGGTGGATGGTGAGAGGCAGATTTATGAGTGTCAGAGTGGAAATTTACAGATACAAAAGAGAAGGAGGCTGCAACAGTCTATGTGATGATGGGTTAGAATTGGAAACATCAATATGAATTCATCTTTAGCTTAATACAGATCTAGATGTTGCATACAGAAATATCTATAGAGAGGAGTATATAGATGGGTTAGTATACCTACATATATTTTCTTCCTCTGTCAGCTGAAAAGATGTTGAAGCAATGTCATCCCAGTAACAATGAGCACACCTAACACTCAGATCTTTGTCTCTAATACCTTGATCTAATAAAGGAAACCCAGACTTCTTAGAGAAATTGCTGATGCTAGGACTAGGGCACGAAGTCTATAAGATGAGCCTGAAGTATCTTGTGGTGCCAGAATACAAGAATGTGCTCAAAACAAAACATGAACAACAACCAACACAAGGGGGGGTGTATGTCAAAGGTACACAAGAACCAATGGGAAGAACTCCCAATGGACAAACCTGGAACAATTTGAGAAAGGAAATAAAGTGGTATTGGATTATAACCCAACATATAAAATTGATATTGATACTGATGTAAATAAAGGATATAATAAATAAATAAATTCATGGGGTGGAAGAGGCAAAATCCCCCATGCCTTGATAAATTTATCATCATTTTATTAATTTGTATGTATATCTTAACATTAGTAAGATACTAATGATAGGGTAAAAGGGGTGTGGGATACATGGGAGCTCTGTATTATTTTTGAAATTTTTCTGTAAAAGTAAATCTCTTCTAAAATAAAAAGTTTATTTTAAAAATTGAATTAGGGATGTCTTTCACTGACGACTTCTCTGATATCTTCCATTCTTCCAGCATTCTCCAAATTTTCTCCTATTTTTTCCTGCTGTCTTCTGTACCATGCCTGGGGCTCAGCTTTATGCATTCGTAAAGTACAATGAGGAGAAATTATGTCTTTGATTATGAGTGTGGGTTTTGGAATCTGACTACCTGTTTGACTTCTAGCTCTGCTGTTTTCAAACTGTCTGACCCTGAACAAATTATATGTCCTCATGAGTCCCATTCCTCATGTTCAAAGTAGAGTTGATTTCAGTACAGTATCAAACTCGCTGTCTTTTTTTTTTTTCCGCTGTCTTTTTAAAGACATTATTTGTATAACTCTTGGCTTATGGTACTAATCATCAGAAGATTTTTTTCAGTTTTCTACATTAACATAGATTCATCATTACAATTTTTATAGACAGCTACTCTAAGAGTTTGCAGAGAGTCACGGACAGGACAATGATAGTAATGTGTAATGTGAAAATTCAAGGAAAAGACAAAGCAACTATTTGATGTAGAGATAATGGATAATAGGACCCCAACATGATTAGGAGGTTAAAGTGCAGTATTTTACTGGGCTTTCAAGCAGCCCCACATCATGTTTGCTATCCAGAGGGCTCTGCAATAATGGTAATAAATATCAGACAAAGAAAGTGAAATCTTGATTTAAATAATGCTATTTTCCTTTTCCATATCTCCTTTCTGCTTGATATTAATCTCATGAAACTTTAGGCCACCTGATACAGCAGAAAGACCACATCTTAAAAGTTGCAAAATTACGGTTAATGCATGACACTGTCCATAATCCAAAGGTCAGAGAAGGCTTCAAAAATTCCCATCACCCTCTAAAGGAGTTTTCAAGAATAGCATTTCTGGTCTCACTACTGAACTTCACTACTGGGCTCTTCTATTTAAAATTCTTAGGTGAATTATTTTTCTTTCAATTCCATATTTTGGTGGACAGAATTCTAAGATAGCCGCAAAGGTTCCTACCCATATACTCACAGGACTGTGAATATGATGGGGTTTCACACCCATGAATAGGACTATCCAATGGCAAAAATAAATAAATTGTGCAGATGTAATTAAGATTTCTAATTAATAGACTTTGAATTAATCACAAGGGAGATTATCCTGGGTGGACCTGACTTAATGAGGTGGACCCCTTCAAGTGAGTCCAGGCCTTCTCTTAAGGGAGATTCAAAGTGGTAGAGACATTCCTCCACTGGCCTAGAGGAAACAAGCTATCATATTGTGGAGAAGTTAGCCCGGCAGGAAACGACAGGTGGCTTCTTGGAGCTGAGGTCTTCTGTCTTACAACTGGAAGGCCCTGAATTCTGCCAAGTACAATGGGCTTGGAGAAGGCCTTAGGTCTTTGTGGCTAGCACCTTGATTACAACATTGGGCAGATGGTGAGCAGAGAACTGAATTAAACCATATCAAGACTTGAAACGGGCAGCTCTTACTTTGGTCTCTTGGAGCCCAGAGACTCCATGAGAACTTTGATGACACTTTTCTGAACATCATGTAGAAAGTAGTTTTCCCTAGACCATGGCAGTGAGGCTATCTTTCAGCCTCCAGAGCAACCAGCTTCCAGCTGAGCATCACTGAACGACTGTGGTACATACCTTGTGGAGCAAAAGAATCACCCAGCTGAGCCCTGCCTGAATTCCTAACTCATAACTGATATCAAATAAAATGGCTGTTATATTAAGTTACTGAGTTTTGTGGTGGTAGCTGACTGGGGCAGGGAAGCTCTACTTAAGGACAAAAACAAAACAAATAAAAACACATATGCACACACACACAAAACCCTTTAATTGAAAAATTGGGGTATCAAATTCTCCAACTATTATTGTTGAGCTGTCTAATTTTCCTCTCAATAATTTCAGTTTTTCTTCATGTATTCTGGGGTTCTGTTTTTGGATGAATATGTTTATAACTGTTATGCCTTCTTGATGGATTGACCCTTTTACTGTTATGTCATTTGCCTCACATAATACATTTTTTTTTCTTAAGGTCTATTTTGTCTGATATTACTGAGACCATTCTAGCTCCCTTTTGGTCATTGTATGCACATAACGTCTTTCTCTATCCTTCTACTTTCAAACTAGTATTTTTGTCTTTGTATCTAAAGCATGTTTCTTATAGACAACGTATAGTTGGTTTAAATTTGCTTTTTAATCAATTCTGCTATTCTCCGATGTATAATTGGAGACTCTTATCTCATTTCATTTAATGAAATTACTAATAAGTTAGGATTTACACCTGTCATTTTGCTATTTGTTTTCTTTATGTGCTACGTTTTAATTCTTCTGTTTCTTCATTACTGCCTTGTTTTATGTAAACTAGTTTTCTAATGTACCATTTTATTTCACTTATTCATATTTATATTTCTTATTGTTTGGCCTGGGTTTACCATTAACCTCTTAATTTATAACAGTATAGTTCAGGTTAATCTCAAATTAATATATGAACTTTGCTTCTATACTGCTTTCTACCCCCTTTAAGCTGTTATTGTCACTAATTACATTTTTATACATTGTGTATCATCAATGGTGATTTGTAATTATTTCATCATCAGTTGTCTTTTAAATGATATAGAGAATAGGAGGAGTTACAAACAAAACAAACAAAAAACTAAAACAAAACAAAATCCACTCATAAATTCTTCATTCAAACTCATGAAACTCCAGAGGATTATAGCTTAGGCAAATTAATGCTTTAGATAAGCAATTAAAATGTTAGCTGCTATTCCCCAGAGTCCAAATTTAAAAATTGTCCACTATCACCCTAAAGTATAGTCTTAATCACACCTCAGATTAAAACTGAAATGCACAATTTTTGCTTGTATGTTTATTTCAATGAGTGGCATTGTCATTAATTGGCCACCATTTTATACGTATACATATCTTTTCTAACTGAGGTCCTGCTCTCTTATACAGATTGTATAGTCACTGGTTAGGAGTCCAGGCCTTGTTTACGTTAAACATTCTGGTTTAAACATTCTGGTAATTTCGTTAATTGATATTTTTCTGTGCCTAATTTTCCTCATCGATAAAATGACAATAATAATTCTTCCAGCCTATAGGGTTGCTTTGAGAATCAATACGAGCTAAGGCCTCAGCATCTTGCACATGGCAAATGCCCAGTACATGCTGGCTATTATTTTCCTGCTGCTGAATTCAAGTCTCTCCTCCTCAGCGTATGCTCTACACTCCACACCCACATCTTGATCCTTATATTGGCTTTGATTTATTCTGCTTCTGAAATCTTAGCCTCAAATCTATTTCCCTCTAGTCTCAACCTAACTTTCTCAACTCTCCCTTATCCCCACCTACTTCTTCAACTGCAACAGAATCTCAGGTCCCAGGTACTTTCTTTCTCTTATATCTCAGTCTTCTCTGGGCTTCTCTTCTGTGGCAAAAGCCAGCTGCTCCCAGAAGTTTGTCTTCTCCCCTTCCTTCTGGGCACACAGCAGCCTGCATTTCCTCATCTCCCTTGCTTTTAGATAGAAGCAACACAACAGGAGTGGAAGTGATGAGTGCCACTTCCGTTTTTCCACACCTACTCCTTTGTGATCTTTTCCTATCCCCTAACCAGATGGAAAACACACTTCCTGAAAGCAACGGAGCCTGAGTCCCCGTGACTGCATGATTTCATGGATAGACAGACCCCTTCTTAACTCTCCAAATCTTCCACCCTGCCTGTTTGGAACCATTTAAAATTGTAAAACGCACAAGAAGTACAATTTTATTTTATTTTATTTTTTTGGTGTTGGATCTATTGTACATTTTCAGGGGAATTTGTTAAAGGAGAAAGTGTTATCTTCTTATACATAGAACATGCTTACAAACACAGTCAGACTTAAGCACTACAGATTCAAATGGCATTTTTCGAACAAGAGTCTTACCTCAGAAGTGAGCAAATGAGCTGAAATGCTCAGCATATAGATGGGGATGGAACAGTCCCTGTTCCTGCCAGGTTTGAGCTCTTTAGTCCATTGTTTCAATCATTCTTTCGACAATTTCCTTAAATCGTCACCCCATTATTCTTCCATTGTGGTTGCCCAGACATGGAGATGTCTCCACCACCCTGAGCGTGCACACCTTAGCCATGCTAGTTATGTCACATCTCTGCTTCCACCTGCCACCTCCTTTCCCATGGCTTCACCTCCTGCCTCCGGAAGAAAACAGATGCTACATTTATTGGCACCTCCCAAAGGGGTGGCAGCCAGAGATTGCGTGTGTGTGTGTGTGTGTGTGTGTGTGTGTGTGTGTGGTGTCTTTCTTAACAAAAGGAGTGTCATACTCTGTAATATAGGAAATAACTGACAGCTAAGTGTAACTAAGATTAGCCTAATAATGTATTGTATTTATATAAAACCAAAAACCCGTATATTTTGTTTTTAAAAATGTGTCTTGTTAAAAAAAAAGAAGGCACCATCAATAAATTTGTCTTTATTCAGAAGTAGCTGTTTATAAGGGAAATTGGAGAATAATGGTTATGGGTCCCTTAGGTAGACAACATGGAGCTGTGTGTTCCAGGGGTGAGTTTTGTATGCCTGGAGGTGACTTTGTAAGTTAACTGAAGGAGCTGCTCTTCCTGTGTCATAACCCTTTCTGTTCAGCCCAGGATGTTACTTGGGTTCTGGAAAAGGGCTCTGCACCAGCTCCTGTGCGAGTAGCGAAAGAAAATATCTCAGCCGATGTCCCTTGCCCAGACCTGATCACTGGGAATAGATGGCAGCAGCCCTACAGGCACTGCATTGGGTCCTTTCCCCTTCAGACGTGGTGCTGCCTGTCACTGGGTCTCCTCTGAAGGCTGCATGTTCCCCGTGTTCCTAGCCTCACATCCACCAAAGCACACGCGAGGCTCACACGCACAAGCTTCTTCCTGTCAAATGCCCAGCCTTCCACACCTTTGAGGACTTGGGGAATTTAAAATTTTAATAGTGCAACTGGAAGCCCCTTTTACCTGGTGAAAAATGAAAGAAAAAAAAAAATCAATTCCAAGCTCCCAGGCTAGTTTGGCTGGAAACACCTCACTCCATAGAAAAATATTACTTTTTGACAGTTCATTCTGCTTCAGCGTGATAAAACTGGAACTATGTTAACCAGAATAACCTAAAGGGTTAACATTGGCCAAGAGAGGAATTTGTGAAAACCTTGGTGGCCGAAGCAAAGAAGCAGCTAGTATTCTCTGGAACTTGTCTTGGTGACATAAGGGGTCAGAGAGACTGGGTCCCCCCAGGTTCCATTTGGCCTCATTCTCTGCCAGACCTTATTTGTAACTGCAGGTCCTATTGACCAGTGGCTGCCCTGGGACCACCATGATGCTGGTTGTGGACCTAGAGGAGCACTTACAAAGAAACGCAGACACATCACCTCTAGCTCTTCTGTGGCCCTACTCGGTCAGCTGGACATGCCCTGAGATCTTTTCCTCAGACCCTCAATGCATGGTTGGGACTACATATCTGGCACCAAAAGGGGCTTTGGCCAGAACTCCATGTCTTCTTCAGCCCTGTGTGTCCTCACTGTAACAGGCATGCCATGACGATGCCTTTGCTTCTCTCTAGCTCATTGCCAACCCAGCTCGAGTCCACTCAACCATGAGATGTCTGGGTCTTTTCTATTTTCTCCACGTACAGTCACCCAGGAGAGTGACCGTAAGACCCTTTGGAAGAGAACTAGGGTATCATTAGAGTACACACTCACCATAGTGTTTCAGAGTCCTTCATCCACTCACAGTGACTCTGCCTTCCTGATGGAGCCCGGTATACTTTCAATGGCATGGTCTGGACTTGTTATGGACTGAATGTGCCCGCCCCCCCATTCATATGTTGAAGCATTAGCCCCTGATGTGATGCTATTTGGAGGTGGGCCTTTGGGAGGTAATTAGGCTTAGATGAGGCCATGAGAGTGGGGCCCCATGATGGGATTAGTGGCCTTATAAGAAGAGGAAGAGACCAGAGCGCTTTCTCCCTCTCTGCCACGGGAGAACACAGCCAGAAGTCAGTCACCTGCAAGCCAGGAAGAAAGAGCTGAGTTTCCAGAAACATTAATGTCTGTTGTTTATACCGTCCAGCCTGTGGTCTCAGTCTGAGCAGACTGAGACAGGCCTGTTTGTCCGGGAGCTTACTTAGTGTAAGTGTAAAGTAAAAGGTAAAACTGGCTTCTGAAAGGTTGGGGACTTGACTCAGCTTCTTTGATTTTCACAGAAGTTGCTTGGCCACCATTGCTCCTCCATCTCAGGCAGCCAAAGAAAATAGGATGATACCAGATTGGATTCCGTCTCAGACACTGGGAGTCACTTGATCGGGAATCAGTACACTATTGCCCATGGGGCTGCCACCTTTTTTTTGTTGGTACAATTTGTGGAAACACAGCCACAGTCACCCACTTACACATTATTTGTGGCGACTTAAGCACTATGACAGCAGAACTGAGTAGCTGCAACACAGACCACACGGCTTGCAAATTCGAAAATATTTGCCATCTGGTCCTTTAAGAAAAGTTTACTGACCCTATATCTGGGGGCTCCCAGTTATTCTAAACTCTCATATTTGTTCACGTTTGGTAGCAATAATTCATTAAAATATTGGCTGCTTTTTTTTTCTTTTGTGGCAGCTGCCTCCCCCTTCATGATCTGCAAAGACGTGGTCTGTATGGCCCCTTTCTCCTTGAGGAGGGGTGTTTTTACTCTCAAGAATTCAGTCCATTTTGTTGCCCTGTGGCCTCAGCTTTCTGACGGACTCAAGAAAATTAGGATTTTGTAGATTATTGGCTTTTGGTCATTATTAGGGTGGGAGTAATATTTTTCTTGTGACGTGTTCCTTCCTAATTAGAAGTGAAATACCAGAACACTTGGAGTCTAGATAATTAACATTAATAACTATTAAAACATAAATATGTGTCCTTTAGCGTGTCTTCCCTATCTGCATATCTTCTCGCTTTAGTAATATAGACAGACGGTAAGAATGAGACTTCTCTCTGACTCTGTAAAACTCGTAAAGGTGTGCATATTCTCAGAGTCCATTTTCCATGTCACCTCCCCTTAGGAGCTGTAGTCTCACTTAGAGGACTGATAATGGAATATGCTTAAAAAAACTATGAGACTCTCACTGTGCTTGGATGCAAACCTTGATGATAAAGCCAACAATTTTTGGGGTCTCTTTCAGTGAATAAACAATGGCAAATTTCTGTTATTTTTGTACCATTATCTTATCCATTAAACTTTTGTTCTTAAGCACCCAGTGCAGTTAAATTGCCTTTCTCTTGGGTTTATTGATGCCAAGGACAGGTTCTCTTCACAGAGTTGGTAGAGAAAAATACCCCAAAGGGAGAGATGACTCTTTCAGATGTCATTAACTGCCCAAAGAGAATTTACCACCTCCTGAGTTAAATTGAGCATTAAGTGGCTCAGATGGATGGTTGTAACAGTGACATGATACCGTACAGGGGACCCTCTGAAGAACAAAGGGATAAGATCGCTCAGCCCTCGATCAGCACCCAGACTAGGACCATGGTGTCATTGGTCCCTCATGTGCCGTTTTTAAGGAGGATTACAGCTCTGGACGTAGGAGAGTTTCTAGGATAGCAAGAGGGAGCAGCCCATATGTAACTTTTCAGACAGGTCAATAGGCACACTGACTGCTTTTCAGAATTTGGGGCTTTTAAAAGTAATTCTCCCAGTCCCCGGCATCAGGATACTTTATCTCCATCATTTTCATTTCTTCAAGTTCCTTTTTACGTGAAAGCCTATTGAAAACATCACCAGAGCAGCTTATTGATATTTATTAAAATGATCATTCGAGCAGCTGTGTCAATCCCACTACCTTCCCTGGAAAACCAAGGTTCAAATGGAATAGTTTCCATTTAGACAGGTGAGGACATGGTGCCTGAATCTTCTTGACATTTAAATTTCAAGTCCATGGACATAGCGGGGTTATGAGGGCAGAAAGGACACCGGGCATCCCTACTTTTGTGCAACTTCCTCAATTCAATGTTTTTTTTTTTTTTCCATGCAAAGCGTTTTGCACAGTTTTATTTTTAGGAAATTAAAATAATAGGTAGGATATTTTACACGAAGAAATATTTAAAATCTCTCTCTAAGGATAGAGAAGAATATGAGCACTCGCTTTTAACATCCAGATTTAAAGAAAGGTGACTTTCCCCCATGTTTACTTCAGATGACTTTTAATTTTAATGGAATAAAAGATTTCTGACTCAGTAGCCTACACTTACCTTTCCTCAGAGGTAATCCCTGTGCTACAATTCATGGCACCCACGTTGCCTTGTTCCTGCTTTCACGGTTGACCATTTCCTGACCTCTCCCTTCACACATCTGCACGCCCGTCGCTGATGTCCTGGGCTCCTCCCCAGTCTCCTACTTCACTCTTGGGACCTCTTGCCCATCATCATCCACTACACTCACATCCGTGGGTGTTCCTCCACTTCTGTGCCTACGAGAAACCCAGCTGTTCCTTTTCTGCATCCTCAGGATGGGGCCCGGTGCTGTCCACATTCTGTTTGCAAAGTCTATTTTCCACAAGCTCTTTTTTTAAATTGTTTTTTTAATTTTTATTTTATATTGGAGTATAGTTGATTAACAATGTTGTGTTAGTTTCAGGTGTACAGCAAAGTGATTCCATTTTACGTATCCACGTATCTATTCTTTTTCAAATTCTTTTCCAATTTAGGTTATTACAGAATATCGAGCAGAGTTCCCTGTCGCTCACACCATTTGTCTGTACCACCTTCATCCCCTCCTCCCGGAACTGTCTACTTCATTCTCAATACCACCACCCCTACACTGTGCTTTGAATTACCTGCCTTTTTTATCTTCCCAAGATGCTAATATTTTTGAATAGCTCCTCTCTCTTCTGTGTCTTAAAACTCTTTACCGGATCGGATCTTTATCATCAGTAATGAGACATCTTTAATCTTTCCCAAGGTAACAACAAAGCAAGGAAAATAAAAGCCTCCGATTGCTTCAGCATCCCTATACCTACATCCTGAGCGATATTTTCCCCTTCACAACCAAAATACGCTCATTCTTTTCTCGTTTCCCTTGATATTCACTCTTTCAAACATACTGGTTGAAGTAAATAGTGAAGAGATACATAATAATAGAGCATATGTGTAAATTGGAAAGAATAACAAGTTTGTGGACCCGGGTATACTCTCTCACCAACATAAGAAACAGAGAATAAATAACTAGTGATGCTGGAAGGTTCTCAATGGCCCTTCCAGATCCCATTCCCTCTTGCCCTGTAGCTTGGTTTTGCTTGCCCTGAATTTTAGGTAAATAGATATACGTATTCTACAATTTGCTTCCATGTTATGTTATATTCTGGAGACTCATTGTTATGTTTTCTTGCTATTCATTAATTATGACTGCTGTGTAATATTCCACTGTATAAATACAGCACACTTGTGTTAACAGATGTTGAGTTTTTTGATATTATATACTATGCTGCCATGGAATATTGTATTACCTCCTGTTGCTCATGTGTAAGTTTTTTGAGAAGTGGAATCACAGTGTAAGAGGTATGTGATTATTAACTTTAGCTGATATTGATAAAGTCATTTCCAAAGTGGCTGTACCAATTTACACTTCTACCAATAGTGACCAATAGTGACATCTCCTGGCCCTTGATATTGACAGAGCCTAAGTTTTTATTTATAAGGTATGTAAAATTTTACTGGCTGTTCCTGTTTTCTATTTTGTAAAGTTTCTGCTTTAGCCTTTTTTTTTTTTTTTTTTTTTTCCGGTACGCGGGCCTGTCACCTTCGTGGCCACTCCCGTTGCGGAGCACAGGCTCCGGACGCGCAGGCTCAGCGGCCACGGCTCACGGGCCCAGCCGCTCCGCGGCACGTGGGATCTTCCCGGACCGGGGCACGAACCCGTGTCCCATGCATCGGCAGGCGGACTCTCAACCACTGCGCCACCAGGGAAGCCCTCCGCTTTAGTCTTTTGCTCATTTATCAGTTGGCTGCTTTGTAACTTTTAATGATTTATGTGATACATACACATACATACATATACCCATATACACATAGGTCACCTGTGTGTATTTATATGTACATATATATAATGAGTATATGTTTATGTGTCTATACATGTGTTTGTATGTAAATGTTTATTCTGGACTCGATTCCTTTGCTGGTTTTATGTATTATAAATATCTCCTCTGAGTTTATGCCTTTCTTTTATACTACGTTTTGATGGACTGAAGTTTTACATTTTAACAGTCAGATTTACCAGTCATTTTTCTTCATGTTTTGTGCTTTTTAAAATATGTTTAAGAAATCTTTTGGAACCCAAGAATTTAAAAAACATTTATATTGTCTTTCTAAATTTTCAAATTTGTTGTTAACTTTTGATCTCAACTTAGCTCAGTATTGGTTCTTATATCTGGTATTATATAGGAAAGTCATTTTCTTTTTTTTTTTTTTTCCATGTGAATAACCACCAGTTCCCTAACAGATTTTGGACAGTCCATGCTTTTCCCCATGATCTAGAATGATCCTAAGTCCAGCCTTCATAAGTGTGGATCTCTTTTGGGGCCTTTTATTTTGCTTATTTGTTTAACTCTGCAGGACATGATATTTTTAATTACCATAGTTTTACAAGTTTCAGTAGACAATGGGACAATCTCCACTTTTTCTTTTACTCATTTGACTATTTGGCTCTTCATTTTCTCATATATTGATAAATTTTTAGAATCAGTACATCAAATCCAATAAAATTCTTGTTTGAATTTTCACCCAGATATCTGCATGACTCACTTTCTCACCATCTTTTTTTTTTTTTTTTTTTTTGCGGTACGCGGGG
>NC_041223.1:4435477-4441718 GCF_002837175.3 Physeter macrocephalus | reverse complement strand
TCACTGTTGTGGCCTCTCCCGTTGCGGAGCACAGGCTCCGGACGCGCAGGCTCAGCGGCCACGGCTCACGGGCCCAGCCGCTCCGCGGCACGTGGGATCTTCCCGGACCGGGGCACGAACCCGCGTCCCCTGCATCGGCAGGCGGACTCTCAACCACTGCGCCACCAGGGAAACCCTCTCACCATCTTTATTCCTTTACCCCAATTTCAAAGTTTCTGTGAGGCTTTCCATGGCCATCCTACATAAATTTTCATATTACCAAACTTTTTCTATCCCCCAATACCGACTTACTTTATCACTTAGCACTATTTGCTGCCTACCATACATTTATGATTATGTTGTTTATTGACCATATTTCCCACCAGAATTTAAGCCCTTTGAGGGCGAGGAGTTTTGCCTCTTTTATTAACCATATTATTCTGAATTCCCAGAATGGATCCAAATGAACAGACGGTGCTCTATAAGTATTAATTAAACTAATAAAATAAATGATTAATAGATTGATTTGATTCCCACAATAGCACCAATGGTAAATATTATTCTCAATTATTACATGAGGGAATCTAAGCTCAGGGATAGTGTCATTATTTGCTTTCTCTAGTAAGAGCACAGATGGGAAGCAATCTCAGGCTTTCAGGACTTTGGAAACTTTAGCCTTCCCTCACATTATTTTTCCTGGTAGAGACATAGCATGATGCCTTAAACTTATTGGATGTTCAGTAAGTTCTTGTTGATGGCAAGATTTTAGATATTTGTACCCTTCATTACTTTTCATGATTTTTAAGTTTCATTTATATCCTGTTTACTTCACTTAGATGTCTTTGTCTTCTCTATGAAGGACATGATAATTTAATTCCTATTTGGCTTCCACTCCAAATTACATGTATTCCTTTTCAAGTAAAAAAGAGGTGTACTTATATCTTTCCCCTGCTTCATTCTCTGAAGTTAGCACCAAGAAGTCAATAAAATCTGTTTTTTTAATGCTTTGACCTTGGTTTAGCCATCATGAACTGATTCTGTATTTCTGATTTTCCCCCAAATCCTGTGTCACCCACTTCTGCAAAAAGTGCCATGCTTTCTTCTGTGTCACAAGAGTTGGATTGCTTTATCAAAAATGTGTATTCCTACACAAAGTCTTTCTTTCCTTCTGCTTACCAAGCGTCGTGGTCTCCCACCATCCAGACTTCTGTGAATGGATTTTCATGCAAGCATCATGCACAGAGAAGCCGAGAAACCAAGGCCCATGGCTGATAGGGACTGTCGCCGTGTCTCAGTCTGAAAATTTGTTCGTGTGACAAGATAAGCAAAGACAAGAGACTCAGTCAAAGTCAGCAGCTGCCAGAGGTTAAAACATGCATCTTTGTCACAATTCTAAGGAAGGCGAAGTGGCTGGAGCACAAAGGATACCTGGTATGTGCGCCTAAGGCAGGTGACACGCAGTTTGATGGAAACTTAGTGACGTTTTAGAGAAGAGTGGTGTGTCTGATTGCTATGAAAGCATCACCTTTGGTGATGGCATTGTGGGGCTCTTCCAGCAAGATGAGGTGTTGGTACTGCCACCCACGCATCCAGCTGGAGTCCAGACATCTATTGATGAGAGTGCTGCACACGGTGCGGGATAGAGGCTTCCAGACAGATTGCCCATGAGCCAAAGGCACCTCTCATCCTTCTCAGCTGCAGCAAGAATGCTCACAGAAAGTCATTCTGTTGTTTGATCCATAAGTCTTGGGGACAAAACAAAGCTTTAGTTGGACTGTCATGCATTAATCCCTATCATGCTTGCAAAATTAAAAGTAATTGTTTTTAAAGTCTGAGATGTTCTAAATTGTTAACGATTTCCACAGAAAGAATTTGCTGTGGAAATGAGATCCCTATGGTCACATGAATAACATGGATTTCTATTAAATGTTAAACACTGGAACAAAACAAAAAGACTTTGAACAAATATTTCCATAAAAAACAAAAACGTTTTTTAATCGTTGCCTGGATCAGAAAAGATGCTCCAGTCTTCTTTATCCTTAACCTACCTCCTCTTTTGCTTCCACCCAAGAGAGGGTTAAAAAACCCAGAAAGTCATTCAAAGGTGAACCTTATTTTCCTTTACAAAGAAAAGCCTCTTTCGAACAAAAAATTGTTCCCAGTGCCATGATGTTCTTTACGAACACAAATCGTTCTCCTTCATCATTGAGTGGAGAGAGAGAGACAATACTGGCGTATGTGCATAAAGTGTCTTCTTTTGATAGGACTGGGTGTACTTTTCCACTGGACATTGTGCCCAGCTCATTGTAAGTATTTATTCATTTTTTAAAATCAATTGCAGTCCCTTCAGAGATAATGGGACCACACATGCTATTATCAGAACAGTTCTGCCCTTTGAGTAACTTAGGGAGGGTTTCTGTGGTCTAAGTAATGCCTGCTCTCACTCTGTGATATGCAGAATAAGACCATTCTAGACACCCATGTTCCAGGTCTCTCTATCTTTTATAAACACCTGCACTCTACTTCTAAACATCAACTCCAATGACACAGCATAATGAAAGAAACTTCAGATTCACTTCCTCTGTGCTTTCTTGAAAATGCAGGTAATGCAATTTTCTTCTCTGTGGGAAATCTTTAGAAATGTGGAGGAAAATAATGAGGGGAGCTGGCAAATCAATGCAATGAAAAAATGACAAATTTAAAACTAAACTTTTAGTTTTTTTTTTTTTTTTTTTTTTTTTAATAAATCAGGGGATGTGACACAATCTGTGAGATGTGCCAGTTACTTAACCTCTTTGGATCTCAGAGTTATGCTCCGTGAGCTCAAATTAATAATAATAACCCATTTCTACATCAGGCAGTCATTAACAGTAATGATCATCATTTAATAGGAATGGCTGTCTGTTGGGAAATCTAGAAAAATGGAAGTCAGTGACAAAAATGAGCAGACAGGAAATCAGTTCTTGGGCTGCATGGTTAGTATTAAGCTTGTTATCCTCACTCTGTTTTTTTGTAGCACACTTGGAGAAGGTTCCTTTACTAGGATGCTCTTTTGTATTAAAAAGAAATACTCTCAGTGGTTAGGTTAGCATTCCATCCATGTGCTATGACCGTTTGTTGCAGTTTGTTTTGCCTACTTTGGGAAACAAATAATAAACTGATATGCTACTTGGTAGTGACAAATGAACTGCAGCTTTATCAAGTGGTAAACCCCTGTGTCTGACAAATTGACTTAGACAAATACAGTACTAGGAGTCAGTAAGATTCCATCCTCCCGGGTAGGTCTAACTGGAGGGTAACTGCCATTATGAGACACCTATTAAAAAATATGTAAAGTACAATTACTCCTGGGGAAACTGGAATGTAAGATGTATCCTGATTCTTGCTGACTGTTTAAACACAGAGTGAACTAGAAAGTGAAGAATGGGCATGAAGGCAGAGTCCTTGGCCAGCAGGCTGGATGCCAGGCAGGTAAGTGACTTTGGCTCCCCAGGAAGGCACTGGGCTTTTTTCCCTCGGGAAATTCTTATGATGCTAGATACACTTGGGCCTCATAAAATTAGGGAACATAGTGACATTTAATTAATTTAGGAAGCGTGTTCAGAGCTTCATTTTCAGGTGTTAGGTTATGTGTTGAGAAGAGAGAGAAGGTAAATCATCGATGGTGTATTCAGAGAGGGAAACATCTCTCTTTTCCCTCCACCAGCTCCTTCTCCCTGACACTCGATCTCGTGTCTGTTGTTCACTCCTCTTTGTTTCATTCTATAACATTTCTCACTTCTCTCCTCTTCTCACCAATCTGGCTGCCACTGAAGCATTCCATACGGGCATTAATGACCTTAGTCTTTACTATAGCCTTGGCTGTGACCCCTCTCACCTCTTCTTTATTCGTATGCACTCTTGCTAGGTTAATATTTTTTTTTGCAGGAACAATACTGATTTTTGTCACAAACCTGCTCAAAAACCCTCAATAGCTCTCTCTTCGTGTAAAGAATAGGTGGTCCAAACTTTTTAACTTGATATTTAAAGTCCTCGGTAAACTGGCCCCAATTACCCATCTAACCCTCATTTCTCATCCCCTCACGAACACTAGGTTCCACAGAAGTGGAGCCATTCTTGTTTTGGTTCATAATTTCACACACTTGGATTGGCAGTCCTTCCATGTACCAAGAGTTTCTGTTACAGCTTGTTTTGCCTTATTGGAAACTAAGGAAAAAAGTTCCCCTCACTTGTATTAATGTTGTTCGCTCTGACTTAAAGATTTTCTCTCGGATTCCTCCAACTCTCCACCTCAAAGCATCTCACCCGTTCTGTAGAGCTTGGCTCTGATGCCACCTCCTCTCTCCCTTCCTTAACCACTGAACCCTCTTCCACCAGGAATGGAAGCTGCACCTCCTTTTTCCAAATCCCTACGACCTTTATACATTTTAAAGGCAAATTACCTTGTATTTTAGAATTGTATGTGCTTGCTATATTTCCTCTCTTAGTGGATAAATTCTTTCTGTTCAGGGTCCGTATCTGATGTATTTTGTGCTCCTTTTTCAGTTTGTTACACGTAATTGACACTGGTTAAATATTTGTTGAATATAAGCATTTCTATCTTGTTTTTCCATATTCTGATTTGAGAATACCAGAATGCATGAATGTGTGTATTTCATTTTCAAAAAACTCTGTACTTTTAAATTCTGACCTAAACAGACATTGAGATGACATTACAGAATATTCATCCTCTGGTATTATCATATCTCATCCCCTAAACTCTTCCTTAAATGGCTTAGCTGACTTAATGGATTGCCTTTGTTTGAAGGATCATCTAAATATAATCTTCCTCCCCTCATATTATTTCAATCACTGTGAGCTTTTGCTGACCTACTTTTGAACCCGTGGAGGAAACCTTCCCAGAGCCAACATTTGTGACTGCAGACGAGATAATACTGTCAGAGTAGTTAAAGTGTACTGCAGGCTATTTTCCCCACAAAATTAAAATTAAGTAATCACACACCATCACTTGAGGTTCAAGAGGGTCCCTCAAAATAACACACCTCTTTTTTGTTCAAATTCTGAACCAAGAGTTAGGTAGTTTGGAGAACAGAATATTGCCTTTGTTACTATCAAATCTGATTGTGGAGAAAGTGATTTACACCTGTAGACAAGCTGTATTCTTAGAATCACCTGCTCAGACAGGTTGACTTATCTAGTCACAGGAAGTTCTGGACCCAGGAAGGCACCCACCCACATGGTTAGAAGTTGAACTCAAAGCCATATGTACTCAATACCTGGGGACCAAGCAGGAGACGTTCTCTGTAAGCAACAGTTACACTCGGAGAGGGAGAGAGAAGTGCCTGGCTGAGCCCAGCTGGGCCATCAGAGGAAGTGACACCTCCTCTTTAGGCTGAGGTTAGAGCAAAGGCTTGGGGGTGACCAGTGACCACACGTGTTAAGGTAAGAGGCAGGATGGGGACCAGCTATGCCTCTGGCCCAGCATTTGCTCCTGATTATGGTAGAGTGGAACGAATGAAAGTGTCCTGGCTTTTCTTTTTCAAAAAATAAAAAAGGCATTTGGTTCTCCACTTCATAATTACTGGCTGGAGGGGTGGGATAAGGAAGGTGGGAGGGAGATGCAAGAGGGAGGAGATATGGGGATATATGTATGTGTATAGCTGATTCACTTTGTTATAAAGCAGAAACTAACACACCATTGTAAAGCAATTATACTCCAATAAAGATGTTAAAAAAAAAGGTCAATAAACCTCTTGAAATCTTGAGTTCATCAAGTGTAAAGTGGGGATAAAATAACAATAAGAATGAGAAGAGATAATATTTATGAGAGTACTTTTAAAACTATAAAAACTTCACATATATTAGAGATTAATATGAAATTCATGTCAGTTCTTATGTCAAATTTCTGTGGTAATTTATATCATAAAATGTTAAAAAGTTGTGTTATCTTTGATAAAGGAGGCAAGGATATACAATGGAGAAAAGACAGCCTCTTCAATAAGCGGTGCTGGGAAAAATGGACAGCTACACGTAAAAGAATGAAATTAGAATACTCCCTAACACCATACACAAATATAAACTCAAACTGGGTTAAAGACCTAAATGTAAGGCCAGCCATTATAAAACTCTTAGAGGAAAACATAGGCAGAACACTCTAGAACATAAATCACAGCAAGATCCTTTTTGACCCACCTCCTAGAGAAATGGAAATAAAAACAAAAATAGACAAACAGGACCTAATGAAACTTAAAATCTTTTGCAC
>NC_041223.1:4434801-4435448 GCF_002837175.3 Physeter macrocephalus | reverse complement strand
TATGAAAAAAACAAACAACCCAGTCCAAAAATGGGCAGAAGACCTAAACAGACATTTCTCCAAAGAAGGTATACAGATTGCCAACAAACACATGAAAGGATGCTCAACATCACTAATCATTAGAGAAATGCAAATGGAAACTACAGTGAGGTATCACCTCACACCGGTCAGAATGGCCATCATCAAAAAAATCTACAAACAATGCTGGAGAGGGTGTGGAGAAAAGGGAACCCTCATATAGTGTTAGTCGGAATGTAAACTGATACAGCCACTGTGGAGAACATTATGGAGGTTCCTTAAAAAACTAAAAATAGGACTACCATACGACCCAGCAATTCCAATACTGGGCATATACCGTGAGAAACCCATAATTCAAAAAGAGTCATGTACCGCAACGTTCATTGCAGCACTATTTACAATAGCCAGGACATGGAAGCCACCTAAGTGTCCATCGACAGATGAATGGATAAAGAAGATGTGGCACATATATACAATGGAATACTACTCAGCCATAAAAAGGAACGAAACTGAGTTATTTGTAGTGAGGTGGATGGACCTAGAGACTGTAATACAGAGTGAAGTAAGTCAGAAAGAGAAAAACAAATACCGTATACTAACACATATATATGGAGTCTAAAAAAAAAAAA
>NC_041223.1:4354889-4434729 GCF_002837175.3 Physeter macrocephalus | reverse complement strand
ACTACCAAATGTAAAATAGATAGCTAGTGGGAAGCAGCCGCATAGCACAGGGAGATCAGCTCGGTGCTTTGTGACCACCTAGAGGGGTGGGATAGGGAGGGTGGGAGGGAGGGAGACGCAAGAGGGAGGAGATATGGGGATATATGTATACATATAGCTGATTCATTTTGTCATACAGCAGAAACTAACACACCATTGTAAAGCAATTATACTCCAATAAAGATGTTAAAAAAATTTTTTTAAAGTTGTCATGTACTATTTCTAGTTCTTTTGAGATTACCTGAAATAAAGGAAAAGCTAGGCACTCCTTACCTATTTAACGAAACAGAGGAAAGCATAAAACCAAATGTATTAATCATAACAAGTATAAACAAATAAATTATGATAAGACTGGCAGATTACAGGAAAGTCTAACAATATTTTGCTTTTGAGAGATAAACTCTTGGGAAAAGGACTGAGAGAAGATGGACCAGGAAAATGCAGTTTAAAAAAAGGTAAAATTTAACAAGGAGAGAAGTATATTCATAATAATAAAAAGTTGTAATTTATAAATAAGATATAACAACAGGAAAATTTATACCTATAAAAACTCATAACATCCTCAGGATAATACAGATCCAAAAAAAGGTGACAAGACTGAGTGTAAGAAGTATTTGAAAAACTAAATAACAATCTAGATTCATGTAGACATGCCCAAACACTTGTGATATATCAAAAAAAATTATTTTTACAAATGTCTATTCAATGATACAATGATACTCTTGTAATCTGAGAGTCTTTACCTTTTAATAGAGTAAATCATATATATGTATGTATATACTGCTTTATGAGAGCAATTTTTGTTAAAACTTCAGAGAAGGTAAGAGGTCAGATGTCTACTATATTTGCTCTCATGGTTGCCAGAATATTTCCCTCATAGAAATTTATAGATGTCTGGTTATTTATCCACCAAAAACTTTATGGCTTAAAACAATAACGTTCATTTATTTTGCCCACAATCTGTGATTTGGACAGAGCTCGGCAGGAATGGTTTATCTCCACTCCATCATGGAACTCATTTCCAAGGTCCCCTCACTCACATGGCCAGCCAGTTGATATTGGATGTAGCTGGAATCTCAGCTGAGTCTTTGTTGCAGGTCTTGTTTTTTCCACATGCGCTTTGTCATGGCATGACAGCTGGGTTCCAACAGCAAGTGACCAAGGGACAGAAGTGGAGGTTACCATTCTCTTAAGGTCTAAGTTTGGAAGTTGACACAGAGTAGTATGACTGTTCTACTAGGCAGGCTAACTGAGTCTACTCAGAATCAATGGGAGGGGAAATAGATTTCTACTTATTGATAGGAAGAGGGGCAAAGAATTTGCAGCTATTTTAAATTTACCCTCATAGCACTTTATGGACCTGTTTCTTTGTTGTTTTTAACATCTTAGTCTTCTCCACTAGTCCAAAAGCTCACTGATGGCCAACCTGTGTCTTATTTATTTATGTAAAATAATCACCTGTGAAACAATAAGGACTCCATGAATATAAATATGAGTGAACTGGCTTACTTTAGACTCCCATAAGAGTTAGAGCAGTTATCATGATATCCCAGCACAGTTTAGCTTGAAAAATATCAGTTGTACAATGCTCAGCCTAGTGCATAGACATAACTTCTTTCCTCTGCCATAAGGTTTTTAAGGCAGACTTCTCTGCTGAAAAAAAAAAAATACAATAACAACAAGCAAAGACATTTAAGCTGCCAAATAATCCTAAAAGCTAAATTTACAACAGACTTTTAACTTAAAAGCAGGATTGGCCTTCTTTTAACATACACTATGTTTTAGAAAAGAAAATGATACATCTAATGTTATACTTAATTATGAGAAACTTGAAACTTTCCACTAAGATTAGGACCAAGGCAAGAATGTCCCCTGTCACAACTGCTTTTCAACATCACACTGGAAGTCCTAGTGAATACAATAAGATGAGAGAAGAAAATAAAATGTATACCTATTGGGAATGAAGAAATAAAACTGTCTTTGTTTCAGATGACATGATCATCAATGAGAAAAGCTAAAAGAATCCATTAAAAAACTCCTGGAACTAAAAAGCAATTATAACAAAGTTGCAGGATGCAAGATTAATATACAAAAGTCAATTGCTTTGCTGTATATCAACAATGAACAAGTGGAATTAAAAACACAATATCGGGCTTCCCTGGTGGCGCAGTGGTTGAGAATCCGCCTGCCGATGCGGGGGACATGGGTTCGTGCTCCTGTCCGGGAGGATCCCACATGCCGCAGAGCGGCTGGGCCCGTGAGCCATGGCCGCTGATCCTGCGCGGCCGGAGCCTGTGCTCCGCAACGGGAGAGGCCACAGCAGTGAGAAGCCCGCGTACCACAAAAACAAAACAAAAACAAAAACAAAAAAAACACAATATCATTTGTATTAGTGCCCCTCAAAAATAATTAGACATAAATCTTACAAAATATGTACAAGATATGTATGTGGAAAACTACAAACTTTTTCATATTTGATAAAAATGTCAAAGGAGAGCTAAATAAATACAGGGCTATTCCATATTCATGGAGAGAAACATTCAATATTGTCAAGATATCAGTTCTCCCCAAATTATCTACTGATTCTATGCAATCCCAATCAAAATCCAGCAAGTTATTATGTGGACATTAACAAACTTATTTTAAATCTTATATGAAGATGCAAAACACCCAGAATAGCCAACACAATACCAATAGAGGAGAGAAAATTGGAGGACTGACACTACTTTATTTCAAGACTTACTATAAAGCTACAGTAATCAAAACAGTGTAATACTGGAAAAAGAATGGACAAGTAAATGAATGGAACAGAATAGACAGTCCAGAAACAGACTCACATAAATATATTCAACTGATTTTTGGCAAAGAAGCAAAGGTAATAAAATGGAGCAAAAGAAACCTTTTCAACAAATGATGCTGGAACAACTAGACTCTCAAATTCATAAATAAATAAATAAATATAGGCACAGACTTGCAGATTTTTGCAAGAGCTTTATCCATAATTTCCAAATCTTGGAAGCGACCTAGATGTTCTTCAGTCGGTGGATAAAGTGTGGTAGATCCAGGCAATAAAAATTGTCCAGTGATAAAAATAAATGGGCTATCACACCATGAAAAGCATATTATATTACTAAGTGAAAGAAGACAATCTGAAAAAAAAAAAAAAAACTTACTGTTTGATTCAACCATGTGACATTCTGGAAAAGACAAAGTTATGGCAATAATGAAAAGATCAATGGTTGAGTGTTGGGAGGGCAAGAATGGATGAATAGACAAATCATGGAGGATTCTTAGGGCAGTGAAAATACTATGTATGATACCATAATAATAGATAGATTTTAACATATATTTATCCAAACCCACAGAATGTACAACACCAAAAATGAACTGTAATATAGACTATGGACTTAGCTTGATTATTACGTGTCAATGTAGTCCATCAATTGTAAACAAACGTACCACTCTGGTGGGGAATGTTTATAAGAGGGGAGGCTGTGCACATGTGGGGACAGGAGACATATGGGAATTATCTGTACCTTTCTCTAAAGTTTTCTGTGAATCAGAAACTTCCCTAAAAAACTAAAGTCTTATTTAAAAATTATTCAATGTAACTCACTCTATTAGGAGAGTCATAGGAGATTCTCAGTAGATGCAGAGAAGCAATTTGACAAAATTCAGCATCCATTCATGATCAAAACAAACAAACCTTTCAACACGCTAGGAATAGAAGGAACTTCATCAACCTGATAAAAATACCCATCAAAACCCCAAACCAAAAACCCAAAACATTCTACAACAAACACCATAATTGATGATAAAAAAGTTGAACACTTTCCCTTTAGGTCAGGAACAAGGCAAGGATGCACACCTTTATCAGTTCGGTTCAACATCATATCAGAGGTCCTAGCCAGTGCGATGAAAGCAATACAAAGAAATAAAAGGCCTACACATTGGAAAGGAAGAACTAAAATTGTCCTTATTCATAGACAGAATGATTGTGTTTGTTGTGAATCCTAAGGAATTTTAAAAAAATCTACTAGCAATAGTAAGTGAATTTAACAAAGCTGAAGAATACAAGGTAAATATATTGATATAAAAATAGTAATATCTCTACCATTTATGCTAACATTAAAAAACTTAAAATACTTACAGATTAATGAAACAAAATTTGTTACATGTAAGACCCATACATGGAAAACTACAAAATATTGCTGAGAGAAATTAAAGAAGTTCTAATTGACTGGAAAGATATACCATGATCATACATTAGAGGACTCAATATTGCTATAATGTCAATTCTCCCTGAACTGATCTGAAGATTCAACATAAGCTCAACCAAAATGCCAGCAGCCTTGTTCACAGAAATTGATTTTAAAATAAAGATGATCTAAAACTTGCATGAAAACACAAAAGACCTAGAAGTGCTAAATGGCATTAAAAGAAACCGTAATTTGTAGGTCTTACATTACCTCATTTTAAGACTTACTATAAATCTACAATAATTCAGACAGTGCAATATTGGTATAGGGAGAGACATATGAGTCCATAGAACAGAGTAGAGAGTCCAGAACTAGACCCACATGTATATGGTCAATTGATTTTTCACAGAGGTGCCAAGGTAATTCAAGGGGGAAAAGATGGTCCTCTGAACAGTGGATCTGGAACAATTGTAAATCCATAAACCTTCATATTTTTCACAAAACTTACTCAAAATGGATCATAGACCCAAATTCAAAAGATAAAACTATGTAACTTCTAGAAGAAATAATAGAAGAAAAATATTTATAATTTAGAATGCAAAACACTGCCAAAAAATAAAAAGTTGAGACACTGAACTTAATAAAAATTAAAAACTTCTGTTCTTCAAAAGACACTTTTAAGAAAATGAAAAGGCAAGTCATAGACTGGGAGAAAATATTCACAATACGTATGTCTTACAAATGGCTCAGACATATAAATAACTATCACAACTCCATAATAAGACAAACAACACAGTAAAAAACAAGCAGAAAGTTTGAATAGACACTTCACAAAAGAACACATACTTTATGCTTCCATTTACATGAAAGTCTAAAACAAACAATCTCAACTCACTGGTTTCTTGGTAGCAAGGATGAGAGGATTGATCTCAGAGGGGCATGAGGGGACTTTTGGGGTGCTGGAAATGTTCTATATCTTGACTGTGATGGTAGCCGCACAAAAGTCATAGAACTCTACCTTTTGAATAGGTACATTTTACTGTATGTAAATTATGCCTAAATATAATTTATTTTAAAAATACAAAAATAAAAAAGAAGGTGATAATGTGTTCTTCTCTACCAAGTCTGTTTAAGTATTTGCAGTGTTTGTTATCTCTTGTCTTATGTAGAAAATAAGATTCATTGTATTCTGCTTTGTGGAACAAATAATGTGCGTTGAAATTACCCAAGTCTTAAAAAGCAAAGCCATTGATAGTTTCACATTGAGGAGTTTTAGACCATTTCATTCTTTTTAGCGTTTTTGGCTGTGCATTTAATTTTTACTTTGTCAGTTTGCCCTGTGCCCCTCAAAAGTCATATGTTGAAGTTCTACCCTCAGAATTTCAGGATGTGACTGTTTTGGAGATAGTCTTTAAAGAGGTAATAATTTAAAATGAGGTCACTAGGATGGGCTCTAATTCAATATGACTGGTGTCTTCACAAGAAAAGGAAATTTGAACACAGACACTTATAGATGGAAAATGATGTGAAAACTCAGGCAGAAGATAGCCGTCTACAAGACAAGGAGATAGGCCTTAGAAGGAACCAACTCCTCTGACACCTTGATCTTGAAATTCTAGTCTCCAGAACTGTGAGAAAATAAGTATCTGTTGTTTAAACTCTGCAGTCTGTGGTACTTTGTTATGGTAGACTTTACAAACTAACTCAACCTATCCCTATAGTTAAATTCAGTAAAAATAGAAACATCATTGAATAAGCAGAACTATATTGTGTTTTCCCATTAATTTGATTCTTTAGTTTATCCCCAATGACTCTGAAGGAGGAGGAATGCACACTGGGAAACACATATATTCTCAGTTTTACAAATCAATGAACCTAGCTTCATCTCCAGTTACTATTTTCAGTTCCACTGTTCACGTCAAGTTATGACTAAATTGAAGTGTGTCTCTCTCTAAGAATATCCAAGCCTTTTGAGTGAAGAAATCTGCAACCTCTCTATTCAACATTCTCAGAACTTCTTTGTCTCTAGTCTAGTAATTGACACACCTGGATCAAAAACAGAATGTTATTTAGTGGCCCTTTAAAATTAAGAGACCATTCTTGGCCAGTGTCTAGTAGTGTTGATCTGTCACTGACTGTGGAAAGTGAGGGCTTGTCACAGACTCAGCCTTCTATGGAGTGTAAACTCAGTTTCACTGCCTTCTCCAGTTTGAGAACAGATCATCAGCTTTTGTTGGAAAGCAAACCATCCTAAAACTTAGTGGTTTAAGCGGGTAAACATTTATTTAGCTTATAGCTCTGGGTTGGACTCTGTTGAGTGGTTCTTCCAGCCTGGGCTGAACTCTTCCAAGTATCTAAGGTCAACTGGCAGGTTGGCTGTAAAGGTCATCCTCAGCTAAGTTCACTGCCCTCACAGCCTCAACAGGTCAGTGGAGGCTGCTTAGGTGGCAGAAGTGAGTTTCCATGAGAGGACATGAAATGTTTAAGCCTCTTAAGAATGAATCTCAGAAATAGTACAGCTAGACCAGATTGAAGGGGTGGGAAAAGAAACTCACTCCTTGGTGGAGGAAAGAAACGGGACAATGCACATTACAGAGTTTGGATGCAGGAAGGTAACTTATCCTGGCCATCTTTGCCATCTACTGCAGAGTGTATAAAATACTCATCATCTGAACTGCAAGGCTAGTTTACCGCCTTAAAAGTGAGTAAGTTTTTTGTTTAGAAATAAAATAATTGTTCACGTTTCACAAAGAGTCACAATGCCCCTTTCTGACAGTCACTTAGCTCAAGACCTTGCCTTATGACTACATGTTGTTATTCTTGTTTTTCAGATGACCTGGTCTATGTTTCTAGCTTCCTGAGTTAATAATAACCACAGCCATCACTGATTGCATGCTACGTGCCAGGCACTGAGCTAAGTAGTTTACACGTTAGCTCACTTCAGTTGTCTTTCTCAGTGGAGCTGGTGGGAAGGCTTCAAGAGGCCAACTCTATGCCAACCCTCTCACTGCCGTGGGATTCCTCCTGCTGTGCCCCATCATCTGGGTGAGCTGTCTTGGATGAGAACCCTGTAGATAACCATTTAGGTATGTTGTCAGCCTCGCTATCTCAAAAAACTGACTCTATTTAAACTGTCAGTTTCCCCTGGCTGAGACACCAGAAGCTCATTAAAAAATATTCTCACCCTTTCCTGGTATTTGCTCTATAATTGATACAGTTGAGTTTTAGCACATTGAGTAGAGCTAGAAGTTCAGCTGTTTCTTTTTCTTTTTTTTTTTTTTCCTCCTCCTCAGTCCTTGGCAAAATATTACCCTCAGAAAGCAGAAAGAATAATAACACCCTAGCTACTTGCTATTGATTAGTAATTCAGTTTTCTCTTTAAAGCAAATCAACATGGTTACATATGTAGTATAGTACAGCAGAAATAATTACTAAAAGACCTACAGATTGTCAACTTGTAAAAGGTGATTCTGATATGTACAGTGGGCTATTACATTCAAGATCCTGAATGAGGGGTACAAAACTGTACATAGCCTCCTGACACTTCTTCAGTCATTGGTAACTCAAATAGCTGGTAGTGGCAGGGTGGTGGAGACCCACTAAGCAAAAAATATTAAACGGCCTGATTATGTTTTTTTATGGCACTGTACCTACACAATTTGCCACATTCAATTTCCCTGCATATTCAGCACCTATTTAAAACATTTAGTAGTCTAAGGATGCCAGCAGAGCAAGAAGATCAAGTCAAACACTGAATGACCTCTCACCAACTTGTCATGCCATGCTTTGGTGGCAGAATTACAAAGATAATAGCTGTTTTGATAAAGCATGGTGACGTAGCCTTTGGTCTTAACAATGCTAAGAACCTTATACCAAATTGTTCATAACACTTTATGATTAAATAACACTTGGTAGTATACAAGAACCTCATTTATATTGTCTAATTTTATCCACACAACAACCGCATGGGGTAGATAGTCAGTTATAAACTCCCATTTTAGCAATAAGAAAACTAAGATCCAATAGGCTGAGTGCCTTTCTGACATCCCAGGATTAATATGTGCCAGGATGTACAGAGGCTAGAGCACAGAAACTGGACTTATTCTACTGGCATTCAACTCGGGGATTTGCCACTTTCAAGCTGTATAAATTATATAATCTCTCTATGCCTCAATTTCTTCATCTAATAGTCTCCTACTAGCAAGGCTGTTCTGAGGATTAAAGATGTTACTATACTGAAGTTCTTAAAACACATAACACATAGGTAGTTCAATAAAAGTGTTAACTATCATAATAATTCTCTGTTCTTTAATCTATGATGATAATTTTCTGTTCTTCCCTAAATCAGGCCTTATGAAAATTTTATAAACACATTTGCTCAAAACAATAGCTACTGGTGATCAATCATTGAACAATTCATCAAGGATTTCTCACAAGAAAATGACTCAAAACAGGAGACAGCAAACTGGGAACACATAGATATAATTTTTTTGGACCCAACACATTAAACATTAATTAATTGACAACATTTAGACATCCATAGATTTCAGACAAAACATACATTTGTCTTGCCTTGCATAAAAATTGTAAGAGCTAGGGACACAAAGCCACATTCTGCTTGAATTGAACCACAGTTTCCCATCCCTTAGTCTTTCACATGGACATGTGTTTTTCACTCTGACCTCCATTGCCGTTTTGTTACTTCTGGCCCACTTTGCCCACATTGATGTTACCTCCTTGGCCCCTGTAGCAGGTTGAATTTATAATTTTTCTCTAGAAAATAGAATATTCAGGATAATGTTTTGATGATGAAAATCTAGAAAAAGGAGCAAACAGCTGTGAAGCTCAGACCATGGTCTTCTGGAAGAATCAAGGGCATGGAACTTTAGATTCCCTGCTTAGATTTCTAAGTTATTCTTTATTTGACTTCTATAGCACCAAATTCATTCTTTAATTTGTGACCTAATTTCGTCGCGGTTCTCATCAGTGTTTCTTCTTGCAATTGTGATGACAGAGAACAATGTTTTAGAAATAGAATCATAAATAAAACTGCAACTACATGTACTTTTGGCCCCCTGAGGACTCCTTCTTGGGCACTAGGCGCTTATCAGTGACAGTTGTCATTAGCCTCTGCGCTGGTGATCCATATGGCAAAGAACTTAAAACTTTATTTTTGGTCCAGCACATGACCTCCAATGTCAAAACATGTCCTGCTTCATAAATGTAAACGTCATGAAAACTCCAGCCGATTGCTACTTTTATCACTTCTTAAGGAGCAAACCAAAAAACAAACAAAAAACCCAAGGCTTTTAAGTAAATTAGATATCCAACAGGTAATTGTGTATGATGATATAAAAATGTATGCAAGGTAGAAATGATTTCAACAGAGGTCCCTGGCTCTCATTTTATGTGTTTCCTTTTTGACCTGTGTTGCCTAAGTAGAAGTTTGGAAACCACCCTCTAAATGCCTTGCAAGAGAGTCTGCTATGGGCAGAGGAATTCACTGACAATCATATGAGAAAGTATGTTACATTTAACTCTTAAGATAAGAACTTTCTAATAAACCAACTTTTTGATGACCTACTGGATATTATATTTACAAGTGGGTGTATCACTTTTACATACATTTGATTATTTTTTCTCCTCCTTAAAAGAATTCTGGCTTCTGTGAATTACAGAATGGGCCAGCCATGCTCTCCCTAGTTGCCAAGAGTCATCTAGTCATCTTAAACTCTTTCCTCTAATCTTTGGCACATGGCTGCATCCTAGAGGTTAAGTCTCTAAAATCTATATTTTACTTATGCCCAGCACCCCAGGTCCTAGTTCAGAATCTCTTGTCTCTTACATGATTGTGACATGCCAGCCTTTCTGCTTCGCATACCTTTGCTCTTCAATCCATCAAACTTATCTGCCAGATGTCATCCTGAAATGCAGACAACAACCACGGGATGGAACACATTCAGTGGTTTCTTGTTACCTATGATATAAAACTACATCTCAGGATGACAGTCGATGGTTCTTGGATATGGTCCTATTTTATTTGCTCAGCTTCACATTCTATTTCTTTCATTTATTCATCGTTTAACAAGTGTTAACTAGACTTACTGTGGTGATCACTTCACAGTATATACAAATATCTCATCATTATGTTGTACACCTGAAACGAATATAATGTTATATGTCAATTATATCTCAATAAAAAAGTTTGTTGACCATGACCTATGTGTCAGGCATTGCCTAGATGTTTGGAATAAATTAGTGACTAAAACAGACAAAAATCACTGTTTTCATGGAGTTTATAGGTAGACTGTGGCTACGTGACATCTATTTTATAAATAGTCTTATTGGAACACAATCACGCCTATTATTTTCATATTGTCTAGGCTGCTTTCCCATTTCCACTGCAGAGTTGAGTAGTTGCGATAGAGACCCCCCTGTAGGATTTATAGAAGGCAAAGCAAACCCCAAAGAAGAGCACTTCAGAGCCCCAAATATTTACTCTATGCATGCGCACAGGTGGGGGAATATCCACACCACCTTGTCTCTATTCACAAAATTCCCATTTTCCTCTGTGCATATTAAAGTCTTATTCTTCTTTCAGGGCCCATTTCAACATTTTTCTTCATTAGAAAGCCTCGCTGGGTTTTCTCAATTCAAAATTGCCTTCTTTATGTTCATTCCAACACTTAGCCTTTCTTTTATGTTTTGCTACCTGAAATTTTTTTAAAAAACCCCACTTCTAGATGTGGGGCTCTGGGACCACAGACAATGACTTATTCATTTTACCTCTACCTCTAACAGACTACGGTATAATCTGTACCCCTAGAAAGCGAGTGCCCCAAATTTCCCAGTGAGAATCTGGAATTTTCTATTACAGGGAAGTCAATCTAATTTATTATTTTTATTTGCAGACTCTGTTTCTCTGGACTGAACATTGTACCCAGATGGGACTGTGCTGTCCAAGCCTGAGGCACTAATTGCAGATCTCTTCCCAGTCGGATCCCATATTGGCTTTGGAACTTTGCAAAACCCTCAATATCCTTCCCAGGGATTGCTGCATTCATCCCCAGGGAGTGATCAAGCGGGCCCCTCTGCTCCCCCAACTGGTGCAAACACTCTACCATTTTAAATCAGTTTATTTATTTATTTTTTTTAATGTATTTATTTATCTATGTAATTTTCTAATTGGCTCAGCAATGAGCCCATTTATTCTTTCATGCTTATATGATTGTTAGAGAAAAGCAGAACTAGACCTTGGATTCCTGAAGATAAAAGGGCTCATCGAATTAGTGCAGCAGATGTGTGTTCTTGGTCAGAGCACCTTTCTGTCTCTAAGAAATTTGTTTTTGTTTCACAAAAGAATAGGTCCTTACATGCCTAATGACTTTGTAAGCTCAAAAAACTTCTCTGAAAGTATAATTTGTAGGATTTATAGAAGGGAAAGCAAACCCCAAGATGTCATTAAATTATTTTTCCTTTCTAGAAAAATATGGGAAATTTGAAGGCATTTAACTCAGCTTCACAAATGGTTTTCGAATGACATGTGATTCACAAAGGTCTTGTGAGCTATTGAAGAGTGTGTTGGCTTTATTAATGCTTAAGGCTCTGCCCTGCCCCATCTGACTGCCTTCTCTCTCAGTGATTTCCATAGCTTAATGTGAAAACACAAACTCTGGCTGCAGAAAACATACTCAGGAGTTCCCACAGAGGCAGTTGTCCATGACAAACTTCAGATAATCTTGCAGCAGAATTTTTCTGTATTTTCTGGAATGCTTGTAAGTTTCTTACAAACAATTACACAATGGTCCAAACTGCCTCGTAGAAGAGTTGTAACAACGAAATCAAGAGCTATGTCTGATCATTTTGGTTACAGAGACAAACATATCCATGAAAATGGATCAAGCAAGTAAAGGAATTGAGAAGCTAAATGATATGTATGATACAGTTTCCATATCAATACCTTGTAGAAGTGGAACACAGTGACAAGGCTTGACTCACATATGTAGCAATAACTTCTTTAAAATATTTTCTAAGCTTATCATCTTTTGTATGTAGATAGATCGTGTAAGCATAAAAGAGAAATCACCCATATTGCATAGAATTTTAACTTCTAATTTTTATAATTGAGCCACATTTTTTGCAAATATGATGGAAGAAAATATTTAATTTATTACCTAGTGGTTATATGGACCTCAATCCTGCTGGCCATAGAATACAGTTTAGTGTCTCACTGACAGTGTGAATATTACAAACAATCCCATGGGCAGGTGTCGTAATCATTGTCAATTAGTTTTCTAATATCATTCTTTCTTTCATATTTATTTTCCAGTTTAACTGAGTCTCTCATAGTATGCTGATATTACTGTTTCTTTTATTTTTATATCCTAATCTAATTAAATTTTTGTATAAGATGTCTTTCTCTTCCCCACTGGCTTTGTCATGAGCTGAACTGTGTTCCTCCATAAAAGATACGTGCAAGTTGGAATGTGATTTTCTTTGGAAGTAGGGTCATTGCAGATGTAAGTAGTTAAACTGAGGTCATACTAGAGTTGGGTGGACCTTTAATCTGACATGATTGGTGTCCTTATTAAAAGAAGGCCGTGTGAAAAGACAGGGGCACAGGGAGGTTGCCATAGGAAGATGGAGTGATGCATCTAGAAGCCAAGGAATGCCAGAGCTCATCAGCAAACCACCTTCAGCCCAGGCAGGAGCTAGGAAGAGGCAAGGAGAGATTCTCCCACAGGATGCGGAGGGACCATGGCCCTGCAAAAACCTTGATTTGAGCTTTCTAGTCTCCAGAACTTTGACAAAATAATTTATGCTGTTTTAAACCACCTAGCTTGTGGTATGTTGTTACAGCCATCCTAGGAATCTAACACAGGCTCCTAGGAATTCTCCCGTTGCTCTTTTCAGTCCTGTCTTCCACTGGCCTCCAGATCCACCCTGTGCTCTCCCCAGGAGACTGACCCCAGCAAGGACAGTCAAAGCACTCAACCACCCTCTGACTTCCAACTGGCTTTGGCCACTGGGGACCCAGGCAGGAGATTAGAAGGAAGGGTATTTATTAAGGTCAGGTTATTTATTGCCTGAGTTCTCTGCCTGTGAGTTTTCTTGGGCTCGATATGTCTCTTGACTCAGAACCATGGGTAATATACATTATTATTTAATATGTTCCACAAAATTGATGACAGAATAGAAAGGCTTAATTGTCTCAATACTCAGTCCCTTTTCAAATTGGCCTCTCTGCACTTGTCTCCTATTCCAGGTTTTCTCCGGGTTCCAGTTCCTGCCCATCTCCTAGGCTCAGAGATCTGCTCCTCCGCTGGTATCAGCCCCGTGCTATTGCATCAACCATTGTGATTCCCCTGCACTCCACCCGCATCCTTGTAAACAGGTCCTTCTGTAAATATTGCTTAATTTATACTAACTTGAGTGAGGACAGCTGCATTTCCTCTGGAGACCCTTCCATCACATTGTCCCTGTATCAGAAGTATAATTGAAACATGTTTACCATTAAATACCTCTTCAGTTTCCTCTCATAAACTTTCCTTCTCCTCTATAGTCATCTGCCAAATCTGGGAACTCCGGCTCGAGAAGATTTCAGGCCAGTTTCCCCTGGAGTCTTGTCTGGGAGGGTATCTGAACGGAGATCTGAACAGTTTTGCTAATGGCTAACACTGGAGGTCCTATCAGTAGCTACGACCACAGAAACAGTAACAGCAGGTTCACACCGGGAACTGATGGCTGACTCTTTTTAAGGGCAACCGGGTTTGTGGCATTTTAACTTGCCCTAGTCCCATTTACTACTCGCCACTTCCATGGTATCCTTGAAAGATCATAGCTTACATTTGTGGTGAAAATCAGCAGACTGACAGTCCCCAAAAGGAGCAGAGTGGTGCTGGAGCTTCTTAAAAGTCTCGTTTCCAGGAAAATGTCCTTATCTGTCCTAACTCATGGTTCCCAGGAAAACTCCACTCACAAGACTGTCTGGACTTGACTTGCCTCTTAGCTTTCCCAGCGAAACGATCATTTTTCTCTGAAGGCAAATGTCAGAAAAAATCAAAACAAACAAAACAAAGACAGGCAGTTGCTTAATTTCAGGTCTGCTTGAGGTGGTAAACGGCTGGAGCAAACAAATGAACTGAAAAGCTTAAAAGGAAAAGTTGGGAAGTGAGATGTCCCTAGGGACTTTGATAAGCTCTGAAATTATTCCCCAAATCTAGAAGGCCGTGTGCATACCCAGAGCTGTGCTCACGCGCAGAGCAGTGCACGTGCTAAGCAAAGTCCCGAGCAGGTTCCAAGCTCCCGTCTCTGGTTGATCTTGAAACTGCCCAGGCAGGAAGCAAAGGCTAAAGCAGAGGTGCAGACTTCCGGGTTAAGCCTTGAAGACATGTCCCGGCACCCACACAGAGCTGCTTGCTAAATAATAGGAGACTTATTGGTTACAAGCATTTAAGGAAATCTCTGTCTAACCATTAACTGACCACTAATCTAATTGAGCAGAGACTTTAGCGGCCACACATGACAAATAATACAGATTTAGATAGTTCATAAAATTCTCTAAGACATAACAACTGTAACAAACAGCTAAAACAAAAAACTCTGGGGAGATGTGAGAATTTGATTTCCAGATTTTTCACGTTATGTTATTTAAAATATCTAGTTTACAACTTAAAAATATGAGGCATATGAAACAAGAATGTATAAACCACACATGAGGAAAGCAATAATCAATAGAAACTGTACTTGAGGAGCCCTATAAGTTGGACTTTAAGTGAGCTGCTTTAAATGTGCAGAAAATACTACAATAAACCATGTCTGGAAAAGTAAATATAGTAGAGACGTTTCACAAAACGGAGAATATAGATACTGAGATAGAAATTATTTTTAAAATGAACTAAATAGAATTTCTGGAGTTGAAAGATACAATAACTGAAAAGAAAGATTCACCACAGGGGCTCAAAAATGGATTGCTTCAGACCGAAGAAAGAATCAAGAAGCAACAAACTTGCTGATAGCTCAATTGAGATTATCCTGTCTGAGGAACAGAAAGAAAAAGAATGAAGAAAACTGAACAGAGCTAAAGGACCTGTGGGGCACCAACATATTGCATAATGGGAATCCCAGAAGGAAAGGGAGATAAAGTCAAAGAGAATGTTTGAGAAATAATGGCATAGTCTTCCCAAATGTGATGAAAAATATTAATCTTTATATCCAAGAAGTTCAATAAACTCCAAATAGAATAAATTAAAGAGATCTGCATTTAGACATTTCATAATTCAACTTTTGAAAGCCAAAACCACAGAGAATCTTGAAAGCAGTAAAGAGAGAAGTGACTCACTATGTACGAAGGAATGCTCATAAGACAGCTCCATCAACTTCTTAAAATTTAAAACTTTTGATGATGATTTGTAATTTTACATTTGCCAAAAGAGACTAATGTTGCTTTCGGTTAAGAGTGAAAGAGCTTCCTCACAGAGATTTTCAACAAGCAAAAACTCCTCTGTTCATACCCGTGCAGCATTTAGAAGGTGGTTCCCAAATTTCTACTTGGATAATAATAGTTTAAAAAGGAAACAAAATGAGTGCCGGGGCCCTCTGTGAAATACACAGTGGTATGCAATGGTATTTTATATAAATGGTATTTCATCAATACCAATTACCTGTCAGATATCCAATTCCTTTAAAGAAGAAATGTAAAATTGTAAAACTGTAAAATGATAGTGATAAAAGTAGCAGTTGGCTGGAGTTTTCGTAATGTTGCCAAAAGTGTAAATCTTGACGATCTAATGAATACATTTGAAGAAAAGGGAGCCAGAAAAATCTTATGGTCAATTAATACATTAATAAAGTCTTTTTGTATTACATAAGTTATAACAGAATTCGGTTTACAATTTACATTCATATATCACTATTATTCTATTATGTTTTATAAGTAATAAAACATTTTAAAGGAAAAATTTTTACATTTTAACACCTTTAATTGCACTCTTCTCCCCTGCTTTTTTTTTTTTTTTTTTTTCGGTACGCGGGTCTCTCACTGTCGTGGCCTCTCCCGTTGCGGAGCACAGGCTCCGGACGCACAGGCTCAGCGGCCATGGCTCACGGGCCCAGCCGCTCTGCGGCATGTGGGATCCTCCCGGACCGGGGCACGAACCCGTGTCCGCTGCATCGGCAGGCGGACTCTCAACCACTGCGCCACCAGGGAAGCCCTCCCCTGCTTTTTAAACAAGGAGTCTCAAATTTTGTTTTCCTTCAGTCCTGCACATTATATAGTTGGCCTTGGGCAGGAAGCACATGGTTTAGAATCTGGCCTTAAAATGGTAGGGCACCCCTTTTAACTTAAAAAAATTATATTTTTAAAGAAATAAAAATGTTGTAAATGTCTAACTAGACTCTATCCTTTATACTTGATCCAATCTAGCTTTTGGAAGAAATGTCATCTTTCTGTTCTCTAGGCTATAGCTGCAAATGCTGTAGGGCAAGGCTCCTGGTGCTGGGGGGTGAAATCAACCAAGGTCCAGAGGTTCTGAACCAGGTATAAGGTATGATACCAGCGCCTTCCACAGAGAAAGGCTTGGAAATATGAGGCTGAGGGGCACTGCAGGCATGTGTTGGTGAAGGCCAGGGAAGTTATCATTTCTAAATGTTCAGAACAGTGTTCAGTGCTTCACAATAAAAATGTATCTTGCCCCAAATGTCAATAATGCTCCAGATGAAAAAAGATTTTTAATCTTTCTTCCTGCCCAGCACTATCTCTTCTTTCTCTGCCACTCAGTAGCCCCACGTGGTGCAAACCACATCCAGAAGATCCATTACACAGATTTATTTCAGTGAATATAATATGAGAAATAGACAGCCAACTTTGGCCAGACACATAATAGCACGGGGGGATTTCAGTGTGACTTGGTTAAGAAAACCAAAATTTCCTCATATCCAACAGGGTCTACACTGTTTCTGAAGCTTGTGCAAGGTGGAAGGACAGAGCAAAAGCTTTTGATGCCATTCCATGCAATTTACTATGTGTACAGAGAATCAAAAGATACATTTCATTAAATATGACCTGAGAGAGCAAGGGTACACTAGAAATATATGCTAAGTGCTAGTGTTGTCTGGGACACTAATTTTCATGCAGTCAGCTGTTTCACTTTTCTTCTTGAAGATAGTTATTTGTTATTCTGCTATTGCTATTCCAATTGGCAAAGCTGGCATACTTATACACCATTATCTATAAAGTTAGGATTGGCCAGATAAGGCAGCAGAATCTTACAAAACTATCTATTGCTACCAGGATGGCATAGACATCTACAACTATGACATTTACTACTTGAAAACATTTCCTTCAGAATTATACAGATTGTTCAAATCTTCAAACAGATGAGCAAAACAAATTGGAAAGGCAAACATGAAAAATCAGTTATTTTCTCCAAGTGTGTGAAATTACTCTAGATTGTTAAAATTTAACATCAATTTGCAATTTATGATAAAGACTTATTCCTTTCCTCTTCTCTCCAATAAGATGCATCTTATGTTTTTTTTTCAATATATTCAATGCATTTGGAGAAATACCCAGATGGTTTAATTTCTTTAGGGAAGTGTATGTATCTAGGATAACGTTCACAGCTGCTATAGAATGTATTTCTTCACTGAGGCTACCACCTGATGTTCATAACATAAAACTGGAACAAAAAGTACAGAAGCAAAGAATTTTTAAAAATGAAAAGGATTACAGAAAAACTAAGATTATCACTATGTTCTCTTAGAGAAAAGTGGAATAATCTAACTCTAAGATTGAAGCACATAGTTAGTGCCAAATCAATGAGACAGAGAAAGTGCCCAATAAACCTCTGAATTCAATGGACTGAAGAGAGAGTGATTATGCATTTGCATTTAAAGAAGTGGTGTTTGAAGCTCTGTTTGGGGGCCTTAAATAGCACTGGGTGCAGTCTTACCAGCCAGTGGAGTTGGAAAATCTTCGAAAAATCAATGCACATAGAAGTCATTCGTATTACGTTCTAACTTAAAGATTCACCAGGCATGATAATTATTTAAAGACCTTAATGTTCCAGTTTGTCAATGACATTATTTAACACCTACTGTGTGTTTTACGTTGAACTTGATATGAGAGAAGTGCAAAACAGGCATAGTAGCTGTAACCTACTATTGTCCCTTCTTGCTTCAAATTTTTATGTGTCTGTGTTAAGAGTATTTTTCTGGACTGCACATGCTTCCTCTTCTTCATACATATCTGAATTCTATTTATCATTCATTGGGTAATTCAAACACCCAGTCCTCTACATAAGAATCTGTGACCAGGAGTTATGTTTTTCCTTTCTGAACCAACATTTTCTATTTTTCAATAAGGTAGATGGGCATGTATGTATCTATGCATCTATGTATGTATGTATGTATCTATCTTTCTATCTCTCTATCTGTCTACTTTCAATCTGTGTCTGTCTTTAATTTACCATTTATTGCAAACCTGCTAGGTACAAATTTCTTTGCTCAATGCTTTATAGCAAACACTGATACAGTGCATAGTAAGTATCAGAACACTGTGAGGTTGGTAATATTATTACCCAGCCACATCTTACTTAGGAGTAACTTGAGGCACAGAGGCATAAAGTGTCTTACCCAAAGTCAATTAGTTGGTAAATGGTAGAGCTGGAATTTAAACCTAGGCTATTAGACTCCAGGGTCCAAGCTCTTAATCAGTATGTTGTATGTTTTTTTGCATTATCTTCTTTCATTTCTACAACAATCCTGTGAAGAACGAAGTACAATCTTCATTTAACAGATGATAAAAATCAGGCTTACGGTCATGCACGCTAACAAATTTTCCTGCCTGTGGTTCACAGAGACTGATGGAAGACAAGAGACTCCGAGGTTAGAGACAAAGGACTTTATTACTCACAGTAATAATAGTGGCCAGAATAGCAGGGTTTTTTATTTGTGTGCCAGTTCCCTAAGCCCCAATTCTAACAGGGCAAAAGGAAGAGAAGCAGGTGACTATTTCACATGCAGTGGACAGCATTATAAGTGGGGGACCCTGAGCTTGGGAATCCAAATCTTCTACAACAGGAAGGAAGCATGCCTGTCCTTTGCCCCCGAGGAAGACATATCTGTCTTTCAGGGCTGTCTATAAACATCAGTAAAAGGAAAGTACAGAGCACAGCATGCAGTGCCTCTGCCCATAAGATATGCAGAAATGTGAGACCCAGAGAGAATTTATTCTCAACAAAAGTCACACAGCTAGCGAATAGAGGAATTCAAATTTGAACCTGGGTTATATAACTCCTGTACTTTCTCTAGTGATTTAAAACTATGGACCTGTTTGCTCCAGAGCTTAGTCCTTCCATAAGAAGATGGACTCTGGAACACATTATAACAAGTTTAAAATTCATAGTTATAAAACAATAAGTGAATAAATCTAATTTTCTTTATTTGTTTATAAATGAATTCATTACAGTTCATGAGCTCCTATTCCACATAATAGTTGAAAAATGTAATATAATAAATCAGGGTGACTCAACCATTTCCACTTTTAAATTGGCTTCTATTGGATAAATAATCAAATTCAGAATTCTTCTCTTCTCACTGTTCTTCACTCCTCTCTGGAGGATATGTTTCCAGTTGATCTATATATTGCCCTAACGCCTGAGAAGAGATGCTCTTATCCACGTGCCATCCTTTTTCCTTGCAGAGCTGGCAGTGAAGCTCATCCCAAATATCCTGGTGGGTGTCATAAGCTAACAGTCCCTGAAGTCTTGCTTACCATTCCTGGAAGGACAAAGAATCTGCTGTCGCTGTCCATGGTCCTGGCCTGACTTCCATCCAAGACCTATTTCAGTCTCCCAGCACTGTCAGTTTAGCCTTCTTTTATGGCTTAAGTGGCATGCAGGACCTGGGATTGCTCTTTGAAACTTGCAGATTTTTCATTAGTCTATCTGGATTTCTGTTAGTGTATATTAACCCTTTCTTTCCAACTCTGCTTTGTAGCCAGAACCCAATAATCCTAGGAATGTGAAGAACTGGATCCTATTTCTAGAACTCAGACTGGGCCCAAATCTTAGGCCTACCCTCTCCTATCTCCCTCTTTCAGTTGATTGTGAAATGCTTATTTCCCTTTTAACAAGAAGATGATTTTTACTTTTGTTAAACTCTGTGGCTTATAATGTAAATGCTCTGTGAAGTTTTGCAAGAATTTTCTTCTTGAAACCCACAAAAGATCGGCTTTTCCAAATAAAAACCTTGGTTTTAATATTATTTTTTGTCATTCATCATTCATTCATTTATTCATGTATACAATTATTTGGTATAGATTTACCAAAACTATGTTCAGCACAATTGTCTTCTTTGTTCAGTGTCTTATTCACCCTCCCTCTGAGTCATTATCGTAGCAAATACTCAATAATGCACTAATAGTACGGTGCTGGGAAAGGAATAAATAGGGTAAAAGGAATGAAAAAAAATTAACCATTAACCTTATGCAATATTTTAAAATGCAAATTAAAGACCGAAAGTTTAAAATAAACATTCTAAAAAGACATTAAATAACGTATTCAATATAATTAGATATGAATGAATAGCAACCACATTTTCTCTGCTCCAGAAAATTTCTCTCTTCTTTGCAAACATACTTTGTTTTTTATTTACCCTGAACGTTTATGCACCAGAGGTTTTCTCCTCTTTCTATGCTATTTAAAAAGCTAAGCACCAAAAACTGCTTCAAGGACATTTAAATCCTACTTCCATGACTACTCATGGTAAAAGAAGCCAATTCTCTTGGGGTCTCCTGCACCACAGCTTTCCAACCAGTATTGGGAAGTACAGAGTGTGCCATGAGTAACTGCAGGAATACTCAAGATATTGATCCCCTCAACCCTTCGGATGTCTAGATGTGAAGTGGATTGCTGGTCACCTCTGGATGTGCAGAGTTCTCTCTTTACACCAAGGTATCCTATAAATAACTTTTCTACGTGTAACATGATGACAAAAGGACTTCTCTATACCAGGGCTTACTAATAACACATGATGTAATTGTGTAGTTAAATTTTTCATAGGAATATTTATTACTACCCCAGCAGTATTGTATATAGTAATGGTTTTGTCAGTATCTTGTGCATGACAAATTTCCAACAATATTTTTAATGGGAATAAAGTCTATTTATAGATAAAAGTAAGCCTAGAATTAGTTCTCAAAAGTTAAATGGAGACAGTCTATTTTCCAGACAGGTATCTATGTATCTATGCATCAACTATGTATCTATCTATGTATCTATCGCCATCTATCTATCTGTCTATCTATCTATCTATCATCTATCTATCTATCTATCTACCTGGGATGTAACAGGGATATTTCAATGTAGTCTTCTAAGTCTGCTAGAGAATGTCTTGGTGGAAGTACAGAATCTCTGTTTAAAATGTTACTGATAATTTTGCTTTTGGGTAAATTAAAATCAAAATTCTAAAACTTGAAAAAAAATTTTACTGAAATTTGGAAGTCTATTCATGAAAAGCATTAAATACTAGACTAGAGAGCTTAATTTTATTTTTCAATAAACTGTAAGTAATTGGGAATTTTTCTTTCTCATACTTGTAGAACTAACTTAGTGGATGACTGTAAGGTATCTAGGAAAGGGAAGGGGTCGGTAGCAGTTTGGAGATTTATGTAGTATACTGTGAGTGTTTTCTGGAAGAAGCCATGTCATATTCAACTTTCTATGATCAGAACTCTACATAGGACTATAAATGTATAAATATAGCTAGTGTCTATAGAAATGAAAAAGAAATAAAATGCATGAAAGATACAATTGAGCAATACTTGGCAACAGTCTATGATGAATAAATGAGAAATATGAGAGAGGAGTAGATGATAGTTTAAGTTTGAGAGACTGGAAAAGGGGTGATTATAACAGAATTGAGTAACAGATTACTGTTTCAGCCTTGAGAGATGAATGTCTTTGGTTGGTGAGCAGGAAGAAGGCAAGTAAGAGAGACAAAGTAGAACAAATAAGAAGAGAAGACTTGAGTAATTCATGGTGTGTGTGTTAAAGAACCCAGAATAATAACCATTTTGGAGAGAGATCCAGTAGAATAAAGTAAGAAAATTCCATTGTACTTCATCTTTTAGAGTGCATGAATTATCTAACAGAGAGCAGTGAGAGAACAGAAGCATTTATTATTATTCTCTTTGACATTTCCAAAATGAATGACATTATATGGCATAGTTGAAGAAGCATCAAGACCAAGCAAAGGTTTTCCTCAAGAAATGTTACCTAAGTCAGTAAAATGGTTGAAAGGAAATAATGATTCAATTTTAAAACAAGGAGAGAATGAGAGAAACATCAGTGAACCTTCTCTGTAGAAAGTTTATTAAAATTACTGTTTTGGTTAGTTGGATGAACATGGAAGATAAGCAATACCTTTTTTTTCTGGCTGGTTCTCACTATAGTGTTTAAGTTTTATGTCTTCTTCCCATTTGATATGGTAGAAGGATATAAGAACTAAGGGATTTTTTATGAGTTTAGGTTATACCCAATAGTGTTAAAGTACACTTAAAATACACAGTGACTTACTCATTGCCACTAGAAAGAAAAAACAAGGCTCAAGCTATATCTATAATACCATCTAATGCTTAAAGAGAGGACTATATTAAAACTACAAACTTTGTATGGAAAAGCTATCTTGGCATATCACAGTAAAACAAAATATATACATAGTACTTTGGGAATTGTACAAAAAGTGCTAACAAATTTCTTCCAGGAGAGGAAACCAACGAATAAATTTTCTCAGTGACTCACACTGAATACCCTTTATTTATAGTTTTCTGAATTCCAAGTCAAGCTGGTTATAAATCTACTGCTGTATTGGATATTTTTTTTTTAATCTCAGGGTCAATACTTCCTACGTTGATGTTTATTCAGCTATGTCAGTTTTCAAGTCGTTCACAAGGAAAAAAACTATGAGCAAAGAATCCCTAGATTTTTAATGTAAGTTAAATATTGTTGTTTTGAAGCTAAACATGAGGCTAGAGGCTAAATAGCTATCCCCAAATCATAATGCAATGGAGACTACTTATTCCTGAAAAGATATAGCCTCATTTTGCATTTTCTGTTATGCAATGAGTCATCTTTTATTCTAGTTAATCATGGCACAACACTATTCAAAAGAATTCTGGATCAACATGAATAGTATTATACATCCAGGCAGGAGTTCAGAGGTTTCTACAAGAGATATCTATAATTATTGCTTAGACTGTCAAAAGCATAATAAAAGAAACTACAACTCTGAATAGCAGACATAAATTTCATATTAGCCTCATGGAATATACACAGATTAAATTCTAAAATTCAATTAATTCAAGGTTAAAGCTACATCCACATTTGAGGAAATTGTGACGTGAGGCTCTTCATTATTTTGTAAATCATTGAACACTATATTGGACCGTTAAAATACTACACTTAGTATAATACACCATAGCCTTTGAAAGGTACAAAGGTACAAAACAAAGGTACAAAAACGCGATTTTTGTTAATGCTTTATTATTTTTTTAAATAGGAATATTAAATACAAAAGTCAATCACTTGAGAATGCACAGAGAAAAAAGTAAAAAAATCACTTCAAATCCACTACCAGAAACAATCATAGTTAGTTCTTCTGCTTCAACATCTCAATGGCTGCATACTATTCCATTTTCTATCTGTACTGTGTTTCACTTAAATCAATTCCCTATTGATGTAATAGCTATATAAATTTTTCACTATTATGAAAGTAGTCATGGATAGCCTCTGTCTAAATCCCACTTGTGGCATTTTCTTCCTAAGATACCCAAAATGGTGACTGCTGAGCATTTTCCATCTTGGTACATTTTTCAAAGTTTCTCAATAGAGAGATTATACTAACTTACACCCTCTTCACCATAGCATGATCATACTCATTTCCACTAAAACCTTGACAATACCAGTTTGTCGAATTTTTAATCCTTTTTTAACACAGTAGGGGAAAAGTGTCATTTTATTCTTTATTTTTTCATATATTTCATTTTCATATTTGGATATGTTTCATATTTGGATATGTTTTCAAATGCTTGCTGATAGTTCTGTTTCTCAACAAATTATCTTCAGCTTTGGCTCTTGGCTGAATGCAATACCTACTTATGGTTATTACTACAGTCGGCATATTTATTGGAACCTATGTATCTATGGCATCCATTCACTCATTTGACAAATATTTATCAAGAAATTAGTATGTGCCAAATACTGAATACATATGAAGAATTCATTATAAAGTAGGAGAAAGCCCTGGTCCCTGTCCTCAGGGAGCATGAAAGGTGACAAATGCACCATGTGGGCCATGGTGAAAAACACGGATTTTATTCTTGTTGTAATGGGAAGACACTGCAGGCTTTGTTTGTCTTTACATTTTTTAAGTTTTTTTTTTTTAAGTGGAGGATACCTATCTGTTTTATGTTGTCAACATAGCCATGACTGTCCACGGGACATTACTGGACGGTAGTATTCTCTGGCTCTGCCTAAACAATGGTGCTTAAGCAATAGAAAATATAGAACAGAGATCAAACCTATTTGGGCTTGTCTATATGTTCTTGAAGAGTTCGCTGAGTGGTCCAAGGCTTTTTATGGTCAAATGAAAGAATGATGTATGTAATAGGATGTTAAAATTGAAAATGTTTGCCTTAGTTTTGGCAAACAAAGGAAACAAAGAAATGGGTACCAGGTATGACTCCATTGCAACATAATTGAACATGAGGAATTAGATCATTTATGGAGAATTTGGCAAAGAGGAGGCCCAACCAGTCTTTTCTTTTTTTAAACATTTGACCCTAACTTACTATAAATGAATATTTACAAAGTTAGACAAATGAGGAAAGAAAACAATTCTTGCACAGAATTTCTTTTCTTCTCTCCTTCTTTCATAAATTGTTGTATTACAGAAGTGATTCAAATATACAGTTGAAAACTAGATAATAAGGACAAGCAAGAATGGCAAAATAAATATTATATTTCTACCATGCAAAGATTACCACTGTCAGTACCTTAATATACACCGTATACACATATATTCTTCCCAATATGTATGCAATTGTTAATTTATGCGGGATCATGCCGTGTATTGTGTTTTTACCTCTTTTCAATCACTCTCCAACTTTCCATTTCAATAAATTTTTATTTTATTTAGAGCCTACACCATGTTCAAATGTTTTCATTTACTTCAAAGGTAACTTTTATATCTGGTTTGTCCAAACACTGTCAACTAGAGCCCACATTTCTTCCAGGTTTTAAATCTGTGTCAATAGTTCCATCCCTTTTTTATGTTACTCACTTGATGAAGAGAGAAGACCTTCTGTATAATCTGGTAAAAGAATTTCTTTTGATGGAGTTAAATTTTGAGTGTTGTAGCATGATTTCTCTCTTCCTTACGATAGAGGGGAAGATGGTAATTTCCCCTTTCCTTCGTCACCTCAAGCCTGTGAGGGCCAGTCCAGGGTCAATATGTATTTCCTAGAGTTTGTGAGCACAGTAAAATGATATGTGAATTTTTCTTGGGAAAACTCCAAAGCAAGAGATGACTGACTAGCTACCTTGTAGCTGCAGAGTAAAGATGGCAGAAGTGGTAGTGCTTTGCACTGCTACCAGTGGTGGGTCCAAGGGTAGAACATGTCTCCGTACTAATTGTACAGCCCAAGATGAGAACAAAAGATATCAAGGGACTAAGGGAAGTGTCAGCCATATGAGATGCAGAGTTCACACCACAGGAAGTACAGTTGCATATTTCCAGGAGGAGATTTCTGAGGAGTCAACTTCAGATATTCACTTACAATCCATCACAACGTAACAGTCAGGCAATATTTTTTCTGTACTTTACACATCCTTTCCACCCCAATCATGAAAGAGCCAATGGCTGCCTAACGGCAGAAGACAGGAAGAACCAAGGTTTGGAGAGGGAGAAAACTGGTGTTTCACGTTCGTCTCTGCAGGGCTCCAGCCTGAATGAAGTCAGCCTGACAGGGGCAAGAAGGAAGCCTGGTGAGAAATGAAATTCGGAGCTTTCATTATTATAGATTAATTACAGGAATCATACAGCTTGTGTGACTTCGATTCTGAGAACTGTTTGTTATCTAGTGGTGACCAGAATTGCAAATGGACCTACTTGAGATTACTTCATCAAGAAGGTTTAAAGGACAGGTGAGAAGAATCAAAAATTGCTTTGTGACTGTCCCCTATCACATCCCAGTTGTTCAAAGCACTATTTATGGCCAAAGAGTTGCTTCATCCTTTTAGAAAAATAATGAGAAAATAGGATGTGTTCCATTAGATCTCTTTCCATTTTATATGCATGTATCTCCTTGTAGTAAATGTCTCCTTTGAGAGTGAGCTTCTTAACTGAAACTATTAATGTTTATTGTCATCATGCAAGCTGATATTTATATAGCACTTGATAATTTCACTTTCATATTCATTACATTTATTACCACACTTTTACTGACTGCATCCTCTCCAATATTCCTGAGTTACATCTCTATTATAACAGAATTCTCCATGTTTTCAACATATCTCATTATGTTGCCTTCTAGTGACATGATTATATTGAAAGGGTTTCCAAAATTAGAACCAAGTCATTATGCATATTCAGGAGCACAAAAGAGACCATCAGACACTAGAAAGTTTCACATGTGTATTTGGAAAGCAGACTATTCCATGGGTTGGATGTCATTTGGCCATTACCAACAGAAAAACATTAGAATGCTAAAGAACAAATAAAAGAAAAAAAAAAAAAAGAAAGAAACAGACAAATGTCAAAAGGCTTCATAGACCATAAGACCTCTTAGTAGGGACAGATTCAGCTTCTTTGATTCTGTTCAGCATATCACAGAACAGCACCCTTAAAATGAAGATAAATGAAATGAAGAAAGAAGGGAAATTGATAGATAGCAGGTTTCAATAAGAAATATACAATATTCATAGAACAGCAGTTCTCATTAGACACGTAAAAATTATGACAAGGTAAGAATTCTGTAAGAGGTAAAGCAACAGTCAATAATTCTCTCTTTTAAAACAATGACAAAGGACAGTCTATTTTCAGCATTAGTGGTAGTTTAAGAAAAAGGACTCCATTCTCTCTCAACAAAGACACTGAGTAGAAAGTGGAGAGTGTGAAGTCATAGTTTAGGGTCAGAATGTTAGATATTTCAGAAGAGGGAGTATCTTTTTTTCATTGTAAAGAAAGAAATTCTCTTCAGAGAGGTGGTCCTTAACTACTCAATTGGTAGGGGTATAAGGCAAGAGCTACTGAAAAATACCATGTCTTTATTTAAAGACAGTCTGTTTAGAAGCTAATAAAAACTCCCAAGGTATCTCCATAGGGGATTTTGAAAAACTTCTCTATTCAGTATCCGTCAGGAGAGTGGCAGGAGCTTCAACCAACAATGGCTTGTCTGAAGGGGTCAGGAGTAGAAAGTCATTCCAGAGGCTAGGTGCTTCTTGAAGTCAGAACAGCACATAAATACTCAGAATCTTTCTCACTATTAAAAAAAAGTGTGTTATGATTGGCCAGAAATTCTTGCACTCATATCCTAATCCTTTTGTCTCAGGAGTCAAAATCATTCCAAGCTCCCCTATAAACCTCTCATCGATTAAGAATTCAGTGTTACTTACCATGTAGGTAATTAACTTACAGGTTGCAGGAATACACTCACCATTCATATCACGGTTGCATGTACAGTGTAACTGAACACTTCATTGATAATAAGACTGATTCAGATGCCTAAAAGAGTACGTTTGGTATCCATCAGTGTATGGCACTAAACCAGGAATTGAGCAGAGGATTTAAAAACAATGCCTCATGCTTTCAGATCTCTAAAAATCTATACAAAGCTAAGAGCTACCCAAAATTTTAAAAATCCAGATCACCTTTAAATGTTGCATCTAAGTTTCAGGTAATGATTTCATTCTTTCACGGTGAAAATACTTTTTTAAACAAAAAGAGAAATTAAAAATACATTTAGGAAATAATTCACATCTTGTTTCTGGTCTCAACTATGACAAACAATGAAAATATTCTCTATTTTCCAGCCCCTCCTTAAATCTCTGTTCATTGAGACGATACGTATGGCAGATTGTATTTTCCAAAGATCTTTGTAAAAATACACCGCATGTATATATGGAATCTTGCACTTCCTGGACAAGAGGTGAGATATATTTCCTTCCCTTGAACTGGATAGGGCATCGTGACTGCCTTGAACCACAGAGGACATCAGAACAGACATTAAGTGGCTTCTGAGACTAGGTCATAAAAGTGTCATGCATCTTACTCTCTTAGGATATTTGCTCTTGAAATCCAGCAACCATGCTGTGAGAAAGGCTAAACAATCCATGGAGAGACTCAGGTGAAAATATAAAGACAAATTAAATGTTCCCAAAAGGTTTAGAGCGTATATGGGTGGGTAGATAGATAAATAGGGTTAAAATAAAATAAAATGGGGACCAGGCTTGAAAATCCCCCAAGGAGACAAAACCTTTTAAACCACATGAGCAAAACTAAATCTACTTATTTCATAAACAGATATGAAACTTAGGTCATTTCTTGTAAATATCTCTGATAATCGTAAAAGAAAGTTAATTCATCTTCCTAAAATGGAATAGGATAATCAATTTTAACTAATTCCCTGCCATCTGGAAACCCCCATTGTAATAACCAATCACTGTAAATGTTGAGCAACTTCCTCCTTTTTACTTTATAAGCCGTCTCGCGATGTCACACCCTTAGTATCCTGAGCTTCCTATCAGTTTTGGATTTGAAAGTCCCAGTTTGCAAACTGTTCCTATGTACACAATAAACTCTTGCTAATTGCTACTTTATTAACCAGGTGGTTAATTTTGCTATTTATGGAATTTTGACAAGAGATAGAAATAGAGATAGGTTATATAGAAATCTCCACATATAAAACTTCAAATTCCACAAAGGAAAAAAATTAGTTTAAAAAAACAAATTGCTTTTCTCTTCTGGCTCTTTACCAATTTAACTTCAATGTAAAAGCTTTGCTGTATAAACTGAATTATTAATACTGACATGACTTTTCAATAATAATCTAACTTTATACAAAACCAAAATTTTTTTTTTCTTAAACTATTTCTTCCACTGTTCTACTGTCTGATCTTAACTACATCTGCATCTGAACTCTCCAAACCCTTCGTCTGTGTCTATGAAAATACAAATTACTATTAAATATAAAAAAATTATTTATATAACATCTCTAATATATCTCTATTTCTATCTCTATATAGGGATAGGTAGGTAGATAGATAGATAGATAGACAGATATAGAAACCATAAAATGGAACAATATATAATGATTTAAAATGATGAGAAAATTATGCATTTATTTCCCGGAAAATGGTGGCTGTGTGATACACTTTTTTTTTAACATCTTTATTGGAGTATAATTGCTTTACAATGGTGTGTTAGTTTCTGCTTTATAACAAAGTGAATCAGTTATACATATACATATGTTCTCCTATATCTTCCCTCTTGCGTCTCCCTCCCTCCCACCCTCCCTATCCCACCCCTCTCATGGTCACAAAGCACAGAGGTGATCTCCCTGTGCTATGCGGCAGCTTCCCACTAGCTATGTAATTTACATTTGGTAGTGCATATATGTCCCTGCCGCTCTCTCACTTCGTCACAGCTTACCCTTCCCCCTCCCCATGTGCTCAAGTCCATGCTCTAGTAGGTCTGCGTCTCCATTCCTGTCTTACCCCTAGGTTCTTCATGACCTTTTTTTTTTTCCTTAGATTGCATATATATGTGTTAGCATATGGTATTGATTTTTCTCTTTCTGACTTACTTCACTCTGTATGACAGACTCTAGGTCTATCCATCTCACTACAAATAATCTCCCTCCCTCCCACCGTCCCTATCCCACCCCTCTCGTGGTCACAAAGCACAGAGGTGATCTCCCTGTGCTATGCGGCAGCTTCCCACTAGCTATCTAATTTACATTTGGTAGTGCATATATGTCCCTGCCACTCTCTCACTTCGTCACAGCTTACCCTTCCCCCTCCCCATGTCCTCAAGTCCATGCTCTAGTAGGTCTGTGTTTTATTCCTGTCCTACCACTAATCTCTTCATGACATTTTTTTTTCTTAGATTCCATATATATGTGTTAGCATACGGTATTTGTTTTTCTCCTTCTGACTTACTTCACTCTGTATGACAGACTCCAGGTCTATCCACCTCATTACAAATAACTCAGTTTCATTTCTTTTTATGGCTGAGTAATATTCCATTGTATATATGTGCCACATCTTCTTTATCCATTCATCTGATGATGGACACTTAGGTTGCTTCCATGTCCTGGCTATTGTAAATAGAGCTGCAATGAACATTTTGGTACATGACTCTTTTTGAATTATGGTTTTCTCAGGGTATATGCCCAGTAGTGGGATTTGTGCTACATATTTTGAAGTTAAAAGAAAACAAACAGGCTATAAAACAGGATATCTAATATGTTCTTATTTTATGATAGATAGGTAGAGATTGAGATATATGTAGATATTTAAATATTTTGATAGATGAATATAAAAGTCTGGGATACGATACATCAAAATTCAACAGTGGTTGTATCCAAGAGGTAGTATAACAAATGACTTTGTTTTTTTAGTATTTCTCTTACCTGTGTATTCGAATTTCTTTTCCAAGTAGCATGTCTTATTTAAAAATGTTATAAAATTATACAACCTAAGCTTTATTTCAAATGCTTTAGGCATTTTATTTGCTCATTCTTTTGCCCAATTCTCTGTCCTTGATGCTAAAAAGCTAGAAGCACAGGTCTCTTAATGTAACTGGATTCCGGTAATATCTTTTAAAAATGTTCTTCTCTCAAATATCTATAAATGCTTTTCGCAGGAGGCAGAGTGAGGAAAGTAGAAACCTCTTCTTCGCTAAACTAAAAAAGAACCATAGCTTCCTTCCTGCCTTGGAAAATGTTCCCCTTTCGTCCTGACTCCGAAGATATTTATTTGTGTTTCCTGTGTGATGTTATCAGTCATTTCTCAATAGCAGCTGCTGTTGTTCAATCCATAAACTTTAAACTTTATGAGGATTTAAAAAAACATCTCATCCTCCCTCACAGGTTTGTTATATAACCACCAAGTTTGCTGATTTTGATGTGTAGATAGGTGTGATTTATTTATCCCTTCAAATAGTTACTTTTTAATATTTCATTTTATAAAGAAAACTTCTGGAGGAGTCAAAAATGAACTGCAAAACCTTTCTTTTCTTTTACTAAGACCATCAGCTAACATCAAAAGACTTTCCATTAATATGTCACAACCCTAAGTGGGATAGTCACTGGGAAATACAACTTCTGTTCTGCCCTTTCCCACAATGTCCTCTCCTCTGTTACCCAGATGTTGTACACATAGGAGAAACATACTTTCCTCCCTGGGTTTGTGATATATATCTCCATGGTTGATGCCATTTTAAGGGATGAATTTCTAAAGGGCATGAATTTAATTAAATGTATTCTGGAGCAAAATGGGACAACTTTTTCTGTTTCCCTGGATTTATGGGGTCTATAGAAAGTCAACCAGTTACTGCCTCAAAAAGCTAGTGGACCCTGTGTTCTCACTGTATCCAAGTTTTTAGAATTTCTTTATGAATAAGATTACAATACCCATTAACTACTAGAGAACATTTGTTGTGTCAGCATGAAGAAGATATATTAAAACTGACACAGAACGAAGAATTTAAATGGAAAAACAGTAACTTTTAAATTTTCTTATTCTTAGAAAGATCTATGGGATTAAAACTCATAATGAAAGTTGTACTTAATTCACATTTTGTTTACATCTATTTGTTTGACTTAGCAAAACCGTAACGCAGGCTATATTTTATCTAAAATGTATATGCACACTTTTTCTCTATATGATGAGTGAAAAAATTATTAACAGAACTCATGCCATTTAAAATTATTGCCTCAATATTTAAATTTTAAAAGGGAAGTTCCAAGAACGGCCAGGGCTTCTGATCAAGAAATACTAATTTAAAGAGGAAAATAAGTGCCTTACTTTCCCGGAAACTTCTACTATGCGGCCTGACCCTTTTTATTTTTTTAAATTTATGTATGTGTTTGTAGCCCACACAGTGCAGCTTGTAGAATCCTAACTCCAACCAGGGATTGAACCCAGGCCCTCAGCAATGAAAGCGTGGAGTCCTAACCACTGGACCTCCAGGGAAGTCCCAAGGTTTGACCCTTTTTAAATGAAAGAACTGTGACTGAGGGTGGAACAGAGGGCCTCTGATCTGGCCTTGGGAAGAGGAGACGCTCCTTTTCCTAAGAATGCATCTACTGTGCTTCTGCTCTTAATTATCTCTGTTTTTATTTTCTTAAATGCAAATACACCCTAATTTGTTTTTTACAGACAGTTGGACAAAGGCAGGATATAAGATTTGACTAATCAATGTATAACTTGAACTAAAATCATATTTTCCTAGTACTTTAAAATGCCACTAATTGCGAGTTAAGATCTGCTTTTCTACTAGCTCAGATCTGTGTTTCACGTTGTATTAAAGTACTGTAATCTCTGTATGCAATCATGGGATCTCTATATAAGAAATCTAATCTGTGTCTCCAGAATTTTCCAAAGTTTGCTTCACACTGGGGCCCTGAGAACTTATTTCTTTAAAGACAGATTCCCAAATGTATCATGGATTTATTCAATTAGTAGCCTTTAGTAATAGGCCAAGGCTCACTGGAATTACAGCTGAATCCAAAGAGAAAAGGTTGAAATGAATAGGTAAGCAGAAAGCAAAGGGGATTGTTTTCTAAAATTTACATTGGGCCTTTAATACGTCAGACATATTGAGAAGCAGTTTTGCTATTTTCATTTATCTTGTATCATTACCATTTCTCCATGTCATTTAATAGTATTTACTTTGTTTGAGATCAAATATGTAAATATGTTAAGAAAACTCATTGAAGCAAGCATGTAACATATTTCACTTACAGGTTAGATTATACTTTTAAGTATTTTACAAAGTTTCTGTTACAAAGCCAGTATTTTATTAAAATACAATTTCTTTAAAAGCAGTTGAGGAGGGCTTCCCTGGTGGCACAGTGGTTAAGAATCCGCCTGCCTATGCAGGGGACACGGGTTCAAGCCCTGGTCCAGGAAGATACCACTTGCCGCGGAGCAACTAATCCGTGCGCCACAACTACTGAACTTGCGTGCTAGATCCCACGAGCCACAACGGCTGAAGCCTGCACACCTAGAGCCCATGTTCCGCAACAAGAGAAGCCACTGCAATGAGAAGCCCGTGCACCGCAACGAAGAGTAGCCCCCGCTCGCTGTAACTAGAGAAAGCCTGGGCACAGCAACGAAGACTCAACGGAGCCAAAAATAAATAAATTAATTAATAATTTAAAAAAGCAATTAGGAAACTTTTATTTCTCGGAATATGGTAAAGAAAACATAGTGGTTCATAACAACTAAATATACCAGATAAAATTTTTTAAAAAATCTTTCAAACACAGATCTGAACTGAAACAAATTTCCAGACAAGACTTGCTGTAGATACTCGAATTATCCAATAGAAAATATATAATAAATATTTAAATATTTATAAGAGATAAAGAAGGGAATAAAACTATAAAGGCTATCCTAAGTGAGCAGGTGTATTTGACAAAGAAGTAAATATAACTTCTCAAAATAAATTACGCATGCATGCACACTACCTTAAATTAGAAATTCCATGGATGAACTAAATAGGATATTAGACAAACCAGAAGAAAGACTCAATGTACTAAACTGAAGAAATGAATCAGAATAAGTCCATTGTTAGGAAGAAAGATGAAACATAAAAAGAAGATTTTAGTGACATAGATGATAGAAGAATAACATTAAATATATGCCTTATTCAAGATCTAGAAAAAAAGAAATAGAGATAATAAGAGAAGGGCTGAACAAAAGGATGAGACACAGGCTGATCATTTTTTAATATGACAAAAGACAAAAATTCAAGATGTGCACCTAAAAATATCATAATCAAACAGCTGAACACCAAAGACAAAAAGAAGATCTTAAAAGTAGTCAGAGAAAAAAATAAATCACCTGCCAAAAACTGGCCGTAAGACTGATAGATGACATACGAACAGTAGCAACAGAAGCCAAAAAGAGTAGTTTTACATATCTTCAATATGATGACAGTAAATAGATCTCACCTTAGAATTCTAAATTTAGTAAATGTATCTTTCAAGAGTAAAAACAAAGTTATTTTCAAGCAAATATCTAAAAAAATTATACTAATCCCTTTTTGATAAAATTCTAAAGGATATGTTTCAAGAAGAGGAAGACTATCCTAGGGGAAGGTCTGAGGTATAATAAAGAATCTTGATCAATGAAAAAGTTAAACATGGCTATAAGTATAAACAAATATTTATTTTATAAAACGGTAAGCATGCCATCTGTGTGTGTGTGTATGTCTGTGTGTGTCTCATTGAGTGTGTACCATCCAGGGAACAACATCATTTAAAATTTCCAGCTAAACTCACTCAGTTATGAGCATGGATACAAAAATTTTAAAAATATTGTAATAAATAAAATCTAATGTATTAAAAACAATGCATTTTGACCAAGTTGAGTGAATTTTAGGGAGACTAGGTTGATTCGACATTAGAAAACAAATTAATAAAATATATTAATGCAGAAAATGCATTAGATACTTTTAAATATCCACTAATGTTTTAAAAAAAAGAAAAACAAAAACTGCTAATAATTTAGGAATAGAAGAAAATTTTTATCACCTAATAAGGGTGAGTAAAACTGTCTTGCAACCACATCTTATTTAATGGTGAAATATTAAACATATTTCCATATAATCAGGGACATAACTGACTGCCTCCTATTACTATATCTATTCAACATGGTTCAGGGATTCCCAGCAGAACAATAACAAGGAAAAGGAATGAATGGTTTAAGGTTTGGAAAGGAAGAGGAGGTTACTATGCCTACATCAGCACTGTAAAATAGAGCTAGAATACAGGCCACATATGCAATTTAAATTGTTCTAGTAGTCACAGTTTTAAAAAGATATGCAAATTAATATGTTACAGTATTTATGCAGAGATAGAGATATAAAGCAGAAATAAATCAGAAACAGTTCAGAAACAGATCCATACTTATGTGGAGATTTGCTGCATGTTAGAGGCACTATTACACTTCGGGCAGAAAGGGGAGATATTCAATAAGTAATGCTGAAAATTAGTTATCTATATGGGAAAATGAAATTATGTTCTTACCTTGTATCTGAAGCAAAAATAAATGACATCTGTATTAACAACTTAAAATTTAAAGACACATTTTCAAAATGTAAAACACAACATAAGAAAACCTCTGTGATTATATAATAAGAAAATACATTTTGAAAGCACATTTTGAAACATTAAAGGATAATTCCACTGTATGACAGATACTTGTGCATTGAAAGATACCATGAAGAGAGTTAGATAACAAGCGCAAGCTAACAGAAAATATCTACCTAACGATAACTGAAAAACAATTTAAAATCCAGAATATTAGAAGGAATTTCTATGGATCAGAAAGAAAAACCAAATCACCCAGTTGAGAAAAGAGCAAATAACTTTCAGGTGTCTCACAGGAGAAAAACAAATAAAGAGCAAAAATATGGATATCTGTTCAACCTTTTTAGTATTCAGAAAAATGTAAATTAAAACCACAAGAAGATAACTTTTCATGCTCACCATATCGGCAAACTCTACTTCACATTTTTCTCTTTCTTCTTCAGAATGTCTTGCTAACTTTGATCATTTTTTCAGCTTATTAAATTATACAAAATCTTCTATTGAAATTTTTATTGGGGTAATGGATCAAGTTGGGGAGAAATGGATTTTTTATGATAGGCTTTATATGCAATAATACGGTATGTCTCTCTATTTAATTAGGTGGGCCTCTCACTGTTGTGGCCTCTCCCATTGTGGAGCACCGGATGCGCAGGCTCAGCGGCCATGGCTCACGGGCCCAGCCGCTCCGCGGCATGTGGGATCTTCCTGGACCGGGGCACGAACCCGTGTCCCCTGCATCGGCAGGCGAATTCTCAACCACTGCACCACCAGGGAAGCCCCACAATGGTTTTATATTTGTACCTATTGTGAAATGATCACCACAATGTCTAGTTAACATCCATCACCACATATAGTTACAGTTTTTTTTTCTTGTGATGAGAACTTCTAAGATTACTTCCTTAGCAACTTTCAAATATACAATACAGTATTATTAACAGTAGTCACCATACTGTACATGACATCCCCAGGACTTATTTATTTTATAACTGAAAGTTTGTACCTTTTGACAACCTTCATCTACTTTACCTAAACCCCACCCCTGACCTCTGGCAACCAGCAATCTGTCCTCTGTACCTATGAGTTCAGGCTTTTGTTTGTTTATTTGTTCTTAAGATTTTACATACAAATGAGATTGTGTGGTAGTTGTCTTTCTTTGCCTGACCTATTTAACTTAGCATGCTGCCCTCAGGGTCCATCTGTGTTGTCACAAAAGGCAAGATTTCCTTCTTTTTTATACCTGAATAATATTCTGTGTGTATGCGTGCGTGTGTGTGTGTGTGTGTGTGTGTGTGTATGATACATTTTATCCATTTATATATGTATGGATACTTAGGTTGCTTGGCTATTGTAAATAATGCATCAATGAACATGAGGGTGCATATATCTTTTTGAATTCTTGTTTTCATTTTATTTATGTAAATACACAGAAGTAAAATTGCTAGATCATATGGTAGTTTTATTTTCTAATTTTTTGAGGAACTTTCATACTATTTTTCATAGTGGTTGCACCAATTCACATTCCTACCAACAGTGCACAAGGATTTTATTTTCTCCACATCTTCACCAATGCTGGTTATTTCTTGTCTTTTCAATGATAGCCATTCTGGCATGTATGAAGTGGTATCCCATTGTGGTTTTGATTTTCATTTCCCTGATGATTATTGATGTCGAGCACCTTTTCAAGTACCTTTTAGCCATCTGTATGTCTTCTTTGGAAAAATGTCTATTCAGATCATCTGTCCATTTTTTTAATTGGATTGTTTATTTTTTGCTATTGAGTTATATAAATTTTTCCTGTATTTTGGATATTAACCTTTTATCAGATATACAACTTGTAAATATTTTCTTGCCTTCAGTAGGCTGATTTTCATTTTGTTCATGGTTTCATTTACTTCGCAGAAGCTTTTTAGCTTTTAGTTTTAGTTTCCACAAAGAAAAATAAAAACTCTTCCTGTATAAAACTGGCTATCCTTAAAACAGTTTGTACTGAAAAGAAGAGTTAAATGCTTAATTATTTCCCTTTATCAATTTTCCTGAATAATGAGTTATTGCCCTAGCAACCTACAATAGTAAGCATTCTTAATGTTCAAATTGTCTCAACTTCAGCCACTTGGAGTCAGACTTTCTTTGTTTTCTCCCTTTGTTCTTTGACATGATCCCATTAATCATTCACTCCTTTCTTGTTTCTAGAACAATATGATGCCCAGGCTCATCCTGTATTTTCCTCAGACAAGAAATCAGACATTCCTTCAAACACTCCTGGTTCCTGCTAATGGAAAATGTTATCTAGAGATCCTGATCTAAGTGCCAGAAGTGTTTGTTGAGTTGTCACTACTTTTATGCCTTTTCAGTACACATTTTAAAAACAGACAATTCATGAGTTTATACTAATTTGTCAAATTCTGAGATTTTTTACTTACTTCTTTGATTTTATATTTTTATCTATTTTATATCACCTGGAAATTCAATGTTTCTACTAATATTACCAAATTACATATTTGTTTCATCATAAAATAATCATTTCAAGAATAGCAATACTAATATTACTGTGAAATGAAGACTGCCAAATGAAACAAGATTTACAGACATTGTATCCAGTTAACCTGTAAATATGTCAGTGTGTATTACATAAGAACAAAAACATTTTTGTATAACCACAGTTTAATGATCCAAAATTTAAATTAAATCTTTGCCTAGTTTTGAGCTCACATTAAAATTTCAATAATATTTTCAGAGCTATTTTTTCATAATAGATGCATAAAAAAGCACTTGATAAAACTAAACATTCATTCTTGAGAAAAACTCTCAACAAATTAGTAACAGAAAGAACTCACTACACCTCATAAATGTCATATACAAGAAAAAAAACTATAGCTAACATTATACTTAACAGTGAATCATTAAGTCATTTCCCTTAAAATTCTCTGGCAAAAGTATCAAATGACATATGCACAAGGCTATTCATTACAGCATTTTTGTTGTTGTTACAGCAAAAGACAGAAGGAAAAAAATAATTGCTTATAAAAAGGAAGCTGGTGAAATAAACAAAGTCAATCACCATGGAGTGTTCTGTGGATATAAAAGATAATAAAAGAGATTGCATTTTGATGTCCAATGTCTGGTTACTCTCTAGTTCTCTCAAATCATTAAAAACAAATTTTGTCCAGGTTTTATAATTGTCATCTGCTGGAATATTAGTTAACTGGAGGATGGAAGGTGGAAGTTCTGGTTATTGCTAATATATCTTTGGATACATTCCTGAGATTATTGTGTCAAAGGGTAAATGCATATGCAAATTTAGTAGATTTATTTTAGTTATTATACTGAAATGTTTGATTATTTGATTAATATTTGTCTCTTCCTTAAACTTTAAGCTTTGACTGAATGCAGATTGTTTATTTTTCCTCAATATTCTCTTCCCATTATCTGGCACAAAATTGGCACAGAGTAAATATTTGCTATGAAATTTTTATTAAAAGAGTGAGGTTTTCGTTATGATAGAAAGTATAACAAAAATAGTTGTTATATTTTTGTATCCAGCTCATCATAAATAATGTTCATATTATCAATAAAGAAGTCAAAGTTTTATGTTTTGTTTTTATGTTTTCATCCTATGGTTAATTTTGATTTAATTTCTGTAAAAGCAGTGTGGTAAAGGATGAATTCATTTTTTTAAAATAATGTCCATTTGTTGTAGCATTATTCATTGAAATATCCTCCTTTCCTCATTTAATTGCCTTGGCGTTTTTGAATTTCTGGGAGAAAACACAAGAAAATTTTAATGACCTTGGGTAAGACAAATATTTTTGCTCTTCAAAAGACACTGTTACAGAAATAAAAATGCAAGTCTCAGACTGGGAGAAAATATTTGCAAAACATATATCTGATGGAGGATTTGTATCTGGAATAGATAAAGAAGTCTTATAACTTAATAATAGGAAGACAACCTGTTATAAGAAGAATAATAATATGGCTGAATAGATTCTCCCACTCCTCTGTGGTACACACACCCTGCATATTCACCTCTGAGTGTAGGCAGAACCTGTGAATATGGTGGACTTCACTCTCATAATTAAGTTACTTGTCAGCTGACTTTGAGCTAATCTAAAAGGATATTATCCTGGGTCACCTACATTGCAGGAGCAGGAGGCCTGCTGGCCTGGAAGAAAGCAAACAACCATGTGTGAATGGCCTATGGAGAGGCTATGGAGCTAGGTTTTGAGGGTAGCCTTAGAGCTCAAGGCACTCTTTGGGCAACAGCCAGCAAAAATATGGGGATGTCAGTCCTACAACCACATGAACTGAATTCTGACAACAACGTGAATGGTCTTGGAAGAGGCACTGGACTCTAGCTGATTCCACAACACTGAAGACACCTTGATTTCAGTCTTTTGCATCTCTTAAGAGCAGAGGACTTGGCTAAACAACACAGACGCCTGAGCACTGAAAGCTGTGAGATAATAAACCTGTGTTGTTATAAGCCATTCAGATTGTGACCATTTGTTATGCACAAGAAAACACTATTATACAACCTAATTTTAAAACGTGAAAAACCCACTTTTGAATATGAGCTGGACTTAATGATTCATTTTCAAAGACTAGAGTATGGAAAAGAGAAAATAGTAACTTTATAGAGGAGAAATTTTGCTTAACTATTACCTTAAGTGATCAAGGTTAGAACCAAGTAATAACTCATGTTGATACTATGTAGCCCTGATAAAGTATGATTAGAAGGGCATTTCAACAGTATTTGTCTCTAAAACCCACTACCCCAATCTAGTCATGAAGAAGATACCAGACAAAACCGTAACTGGCAAACCTTTTATAAAATACCTGGTGAAGATTCCATGATACTGTCCAGGTCATCAAAGAAATGAGTGAGAAACTACTACAGAGCAAAAGAAACTAAGGATACATGGTGTTTAAATGCAATGTGATATCCTGGATTTAATAGTGAGCTAGGAAAAAGAGATTGGTGGGAAACCTGATAAAATTCAAAAGAAGTCTGAAGTTAATTATTAGTAACGCATCAATTTTTTTTTTTTTTTAGTTTTGAGAAGTAATGTAATTGATAACATTAGGTGAAAGTGAGTGAGGGCAATATGGGATTTCTGGGTATTATCTTTGCAAATTTTCTGTAAATCTAAAATTGTTCCAAAATAAAAATGTTTATTCAAAAAGATAAACTAAGAATATAATAAAATTTATGAAATGTCTAAGTTCAAAATAGTGCTAAAGAAGGAGATTTGAGGTGGGCCAGAAAGGAGAGTAAGAGGTAAGAAGAGGAATAGAATATTAAAATGTAGGCTAACTGCATTGCAAAATAACCTGACATAGCCTGTTTTCTATTGAAAATTAACAATTTCAAAGATTATTCAATGTGACACTGTGAAGAAATTTTCTGTAGTCCATTGACTTTTAAATGAGGTTTTACTTCTACTTTGTGACTTCTGATTACAGGAGACTTTATCATGTCATTTTGAGATATATTTTATTTGCTGTAGTGTTTTCAATGAAGTATAGTTTCTTTGGAGAAAAATCCATAAAGTTAGGAATAACAAAGAAAAAATGGGTAAAAATTTGAATAAACACTTCATAGAAGAACATTTATGGACGGCATAAAGGCACATGAAAAGTTTCTCAACATCACTGATCTTTAGGGAAATGTAAATTAAAATATTGGGATATAATTACATATCCACTGAATGGCTAAAACTAAAAGACTGACCGTATCAAGTGTTGGCAAAGATGTGGATCATATAGTGCAGAGGAGAATGAAAATGATACAATCACTTTGAGAAACCATTTGACAGTTTCATAAAAAGTTACCAATATACCTATCATACAATCCAGCAATTTGACTCTGAATTTTTACCCAGGAGAACTGAAACATATGTCCATACCAAGATGTGTACAAGAATGTTCATAGTACTTTTATTTATAATAGCCAAAAATAGAAACAACCCAATGTCCATACACAGGCGAGTGGATAAATAAATTGTTGTCTATCCACACAATGGAATAAGTACTCAGCAATTTAAAAAAAGATGAACTATTGACACATGCAACAATAGATGAAACTCAAATAATTATGCTGAGAGAAAGAATCCAGACTAAAAAAAGTGCATGTTGTATGATTCCATTTATATAAACCTGTAGAAATGCTAACCAATCTGTAAGGACAGATAGTGGAACAGTGGTTACCTGCATACAGGGCAGGGAGCGTTAGTGGGATGGGATTACGAAGTGACAAGAGAAAACTTTTGAATGTGATGGAGATGTTTATTTATACATAAGGCAAAACTCATCAAACTGTCCAATTAAATATGAGCCATTTATTGTATATCTATTATAGTTGAATAAAATTGTAAAAAGAAAAAATGTCATAAAAATAAAGTCATGACCTAGCATCGGCTATCTTTACTCCCCTACAACGGCACGTGGGCTGTTCCAGACAACTGGCTCTTTGGAGGTGGCTGGTGCTATGGTATAAAATGAGAGCACCAATAATAGCAATTTTGCTAAATTTATGTAAGTTATTATTTTTCTTGTATACACAGTCAAATTCTAAGAAAAGTCAGTAAAATTTGTGTGCATTTTTAAAACTATTCTTATTTTTAAAAATCCTTAAACTGTAGGATTTTGTGGCAAGATGTCAGTTCCATTTTTATAGTCCATTTTCTCTAGTCATAAGTGAAACTCCCCACTAAACTGTCAACTGGTAATAGGTTTCTCCAGACATTGCTATTATTAGAAAATTAACATAAACATCACTAAAGGAGGAAGAGTGGGAGGGTTAATGTGAGGGAATCTTCTCTCTTCTGTCTTTTATAATGGATATTTGAAGAAAAGATTTCAGTCCTCTAATGTGTTAATCAAACATCTTTCCCTCCTACTCACCAGCATCAAAGTTATTAATAAAATATTCAAGAGTAAGGAAATTGGTGCTACAATTGAAATTCACTGTTATATCTGAACAGAAGAAAAGGCAGCAAATGGCAGGATGACTTTGAAGAAAAAAATGAGCAGGAGGTTTGAAAAGTGTGAAAGATCTAGCAAGGCAGAAATAGAAAGAAAATAAACACAAATCATGTACAAATTAGTAGAAAAGATTTTAAATGTTTAAATTAAAAATGCAAACTATGATTTCTTCCACTAGATAAACCAGAATGTAAGCAAAAGGAAAGAGATAAATTTGGTCAAGTAAATGAAATTAGAAATGTGGCTGGGAGTGTTGTGGGGAGGGGAGCTAATGATAGTGCTATATTCCAGGGGTGATGTATTCCAGGTGTGTTTCACACAGTTTTATTTATTTATTTATTTTTTAATCTCCCCAGTCCAGCCAGACAAATATGGTGACTATTTTATAGTTACAGAATTGATACTTAGAGAATTTCAATTGCCCAAGTTCAAAGAATTGTTATACATTAGAATCAGGACTCAATTTAATCATTTTTCTATATAATTATATTATACTTATTTATAAATTCTATGGTTGATGGACATTTGAGTTATTTACACTTTTGTTATCGTGACTTGTGTTGCTATGGACACACGGAACATATATACTCATGCTTTTGAGTATATACCATAGAAGTGGACTTGATGATAAGGTAAGAGATGCCACTTCAGTAGATATTGCCAAACAGTGATCCAAAGCAGTTTTAGTATTTACATCTCCACAATCAGTGCATGTGGGTTTCAGTTGCTCCATACCCTAGTCAATGCTTAGTATTTTCTATCTTTTCCTATTTAATAATTCTGTTCTTTTTTCATTGTTATCTCACATGGCATTTATTTTTTCTGTTGGGGTTGGCTACCTTTCTCTTATTGAGTGAGGGTAGTCTTTACATATTCTGGGTCCAAGTTCTTGTTAATATATGTACCCAGATATATTCTCAAAGTTTTCGTCTCACCATTGTACCCTTCTAAGGCTGTCTTTTGATGAACACTCTTCATTTTAGCGCAGTCTGAATTATCCTTTTGTTTTCCTTTTGTGCTAGGGACATTTTGTCCTGTTTAAGAAAATTTTACCTATCCCACACTCACATAAATATACTATCATTCTCGAACAACATTTTTGGGCTTTAATGCTTTATTTTTTATATGTTAGATGTAAAATCATTCTGGAATTGATTTTGGTGTATGCTGTGAGGTAGGGATTAAGATTCATTTTTCCCAAATGGCTGTACAAGTGATACAGAAAAGCTTATTGAAAAGCTATGCCTTCCAAACTTCACTCTAGTTTCATCTTTGTCAAAATTCAAGAGTATGAGCTGTTTCTAGATTTCCTCTTACATTGTGTTGCTCTATTTGTCTATCATTGCATCAATAAAATACTGTCTTGGTCATTGCCTTGATATTTGATATGAGAGATCATGTTTTTTTATCAATATATCAGCTTTGCTTTTCTTCTTCAAGTTTATTGGTGCTTTGCATTTCATATAAGTGTATGAATTGGCAGGAGAGAATTATCAGGATTGCTAACCTTATGTAAGCTCTGAAAATTGTTCTTATTACAGCTCTCTAGCAATTTTTTTTCTTCTTATCCCAGAAGTTGTTCTTGTCCAGCTCTGTGAAGCTTCACCCTACCTATACACAGATTGATATCCAGCCAAAGACTCACTTGGGCTATTATACAGATATCTAGATATCTTCCTCTGCATAACTCCTTCCTTTCTGAAATTTGCCTCAAAGCTTCTAGACTCTCAGTGTGTTCAAACTGTAATTTCTCTCTTCTCACACCTGTAAGATTGCCAGGCTCTGTTTGTGGTCCCTCTCCCTCTGCTGCGTTTTGGAAATTGCTCTTGACACAAAGCCTGAGTGATGTTTCCTTTCTCCCAGGGATCACAGTCAGAGTTGCCTGCTTTTTAATGTCTGAAAATAGTTGTTTCTGTATTTTGCTCAGTTTCTAGATGTTAATGTTGGAAGGCTAATTCTGGATCATCTTACTATCTCTGGGCCAAAAGTAGAACTCTAACTGTATTTATTTTGAACATACACATCCTATATATATATTTATTACCTGTTGTCTAGTCTGTTTTACATTAAAACTACGATTTCGGGGCTTCCCTGGTGGCGCAGTGGTTGCGCGTCCGCCTGCCGATGCAGGGGAACCGGGTTCGCGCCCCGGTCCGGGAGGATCCCACATGCCGCGGAGCGGCTGGGCCCGTGAGCCATGGCCGCTGAGCCTGCGCGTCCGGAGCCTGTGCTCCGCAACGGGAGAGGCCGCAGCAGAGGGAGGCCCGCATACCACAAAAAAAAAAAAAAAAAAAAGAAAAAAAAAAAACAAACTACGATTTCATTTTCTTAGAAGTGCACTAGCAGCCCACGGAGACACACTTTTGCAGCTTTAGTAGATTTTTTCCAGAGTACAGTGAGTTGAACTTATAAGTGGTAGAAATGCAATGTTTACGTATTCCAAGCACTAATAGGAGTAAAGTCCTTGTGGTGATTGTACACCAGATAACAACTTATGTATGTATCAATTCTTAGTTGCCCTGTAGGTAAAAGAGAATGTTTCCTATCCACAATTTTTTCCAGATAAACTTGTATCTTTCAATGGAAGACTAGCAACTCAGCTACATTAAGTTGTAACTATAAAGACTAAAAAGTACCCATATTAGAAGTAAAACCCATGTATCTAATAAAAACACAACACAATTCTATAATATGTATATTCCATTTAAATAATCAGTTCTTCTAAATTGGAATGTCTCTAGAATGCTGAAATTGGCTCTGTGTTTTCTTTGTATGTACTCAGTGAATTTTTGCATTTTTAACAAATTAAAAAGTCAAGTAATCTTTGAGATACTGGCTTATTTTCACTCCAGTATATTAGCCTTTTTCCATATGTCTATAAATTCAAAGATTCAGTATTAAATAAAAAATCATTTTTTATTCATTTGTTACTTTTTTCAATGAATGTAATAATTTTCTATAGAGAATACACTAAATTGAATAACTATTTCTATCAAAGATTTTCCTTATGAGAGAGATCTCTTTAATTGTATTGACTCTAGTTAGTTTCAATTGTGAATACTGATTTAAAAGGTATTGTTTTAAGATATACGTATGTGGTAAGAACAGTACATGCTGAAACAAACCAAGAGATCCATGTTGATGTTTTCTTCCAAGTAGCATGGACGTTTAGCCACACTGAAAACTATTCTGGGAAAATTCTACACTCAAATAATATTGCTGAAGAGCTTAGGTAAAGAATTACAGTTCTTCAGCCAGTCCCCAAAGTACACAATGTGGCAAGAACATTGCGCTGTTTTGAAGCGATCACAACACAGGCGTGTATTTCATTTCTTTTTTGTCCAGAATAAAGATGAAGGCTTCTTCCTCATCACTGAGCCTTTGCTATTTTACTCTGACTTTACTCTCCAACTGACAGCATGTGTAAATATGATGTTAGAGAGATTATAATAAGCATTTCATTAGACTACTATCAAAGTATTAAAGTATTCAAGCAATGTGAATAGACATGTTTTTACCATCTTTTAGATTCTTCTGATCAATTGGGAAATTTTACTTGTCACTATTAAATAACTAATTGTAGAGAAAATGATCATCTAGAGACTTAAATAGAAAAAAGAAAGATTTGACTAAATGTGGTGATTCACATGAAGACACTATTCATGTGTGCCATATTTTCATATTCTCTGTATATCTACATTATGCATAACAAGAGAAAATTAAATCCGATTCTGAATATGTTTATGTACATGTATATGTGTGTATATATGTATGTATGTATATATATATATACACACACACACACACATACCTACATACATAACTATAGTTTGGTAGACATCAATAGCACATGGAGGTATCTTGTGAAACACTGGCATTTAACATAGTGGCTTATAGCTCAAAAACTGCACTGTGCAAACATTAATACAGCCTACCATTTGCCAAGGGAAATACTTTTGTGAGGCTCATTAATTTAATTGGTCCCTGTCATCTAGTTAAAAGGAACAGAGAAGAGCATTTTCTGACAAAGCCAAAGGCGGTTAAAAGTTCTATTAGATTGTGCAGCACTTGAGAAGTTTTCAAGTTAAGAAGGAAATTGAATTCGGCACTTGGTACTACCTGCCTCCCCCCATCCCCCGCTCCAGCCCCATGTCTTAGGTGGTGAATCATAAAATTTTTAAAACTAGAACAGACCTGGAACTCTTAAACATCAAGAACTAGCACTAATTAATCTCTTCCTTTTAATTGCATGAAAACATATTTTATCTCTTGAAATATAACTGTGGTTTGTATCAATTCCACTGCGATGTTCTTCTAACACTTCTCTGTACTCCTAGCCTAAGAATCAATGTGGATGCCCCCTCCTGCCTCCCACTGAGGGTCTTTTGAAAATTCAAATGTTTCTTCTTCACTCACTCTCTGCTTCCAGTGGCACATTGTACCCCTCCCCACCCCTGTCACATTAGAGGCAAGGAAAGCCTAATTAACTTTTTCCTCTGCTTCTGGCCGCCACTCATTAAAGACCTGTGCATTTTGCAAACAGTTGTTTGGGTGCTTCAGGGAAGACTCTCATGAGTTGGCCTCTGTGGAAGAGGAGCTACAGCAGCTGTCCTGGGCAGTATTTGCCATCCCGGTTGTGGGACATGAAAGTCCTTCCAACGGAATCTGGGATCCTCTTACCTCCGTCTGTGTCTCCTTGAGGTCCAACCTTGTGCCAGGGATTCACATCCACCTCCAGTGCCCTAAAGTGCTCTTTGCACTTTCCATTCTGTTTCTGAATCATGATCTTTTTGTTTTTTTATCAACATGATCATCATTACTTCCTAGAACAGGAATCAGCAAACTCCAGTCATGGCCCCAAATCCTGACACCACCTGTGTACAGCCCAAAAGCTAAGAATGTTTTTCACACTTTTCAACAGTTGAAAAAAATCAAAAGAACAATTCATTACACATGAAAAGGATATAAAATTCAAATTACAATGCCCATTAATAAAGTTGTATTGAAGCACAGCCATGCTCATTTGTTGATGTGCTGTTTGTGGCTCCTTTCATGTTTAAGAGCAGAGTTGAGCAGTTACAGCAGAGACTATATGGGCCAGCAGTCCCTAAAATAATTTCTTTCTGGCCCTTTTCAGAGTGTTTGCCAAACCCTATCCTAGAATATGGTTAGAACACAGGGATGGGAATTTTAGAGTATGTTATTTCAGGCCTACCCTTTAGGAAATTAGAGGTTTGGTATGGTGAACAGAGTTCCCCAAGAACCACCTGGGATTGCAATGGATGTGAGCCTGCACAGAAAGCTAGAGTTCCAATTCTCTTAATAGAAGTGACTCAACTGTAATTTACGCACTTACACCTGCTTCTCTCTTCTCAGCCTCATCATGTGCGTGGTTATGGAGCCGAAACATTGATTCGGCCCCTAATATGTGTGTCCTGCTGTGATAGGTTATTAAACTTTCAGTGCTTTGGCTTCTTCATCTATAAAATGAAATCTTTGAAGTAAACAGTGTCTTTGGTTCTTCTTCTTGCTTCAAAATTTTATGATCGTACTAATTTTACAATGAATACCAACCCTCAAAATTTTAAGTTTCAAACCAATTGTTGAATTCAAATTGCAAACATTTGAAAAAAGATAACTTTGTCACAGTTAAGCAGTTCATACTGTGAAAATTTTGTTTCATCTCTAAAATACCTCTTCCATCCCAAACCACCTGGCCCAGTTCAACATGAAACGTTAGTCTCAGGGAGAACCCAATACCCTGAAACCCAGCGTAGCTTAAACCAGGTCCATACAAACCTGCTGTCCATGGAAGTTGTGTATCTCTCGAAGATTCGTGCTGCAGAGGGTAAGTGATGCCACTGAACTTTTCCACATACACAATCTGTCCCTAATTCTATTAGGCCGAAGTTTGTATTCTACTTTCTAAATCAGTTAAGACTTGTAGCAAAATTAGAAAAAAAAAATTTTTGTGCTTAATTGCCCTCATTAAGAGAACACTGACAGCTCCCCTGGGTCACTAGAGCAGTTTCCTTCACATTAGAAATGCTTTATCCCTTAAGTGAAAATACAGGCTGTTCTACTGAGACACTCAAGCTGTACCCTGTTCCAGGATACTGTGGATTTTTAAAATGTAATAAACAACTGCTCTACTTGAAAGGACATGTTGAATCCTCCTTTCATAGATTGCCATCTGCAAGATGTTCCTTTGTTTTGTTTAAGGGGCCCTGTTGAAAATATACCTGCATGGGCGGTTATCAAGTTCTTTTGGTTCAGCAGATGGTCTCTCTACTGTAAATTACACTTTCCCAGAGACCGGCTGCACCCTATTTTATTCTCTTGTTTGCAATCGAAAGTTGACTTAGTCATTCAACTCCTTCTTTGTTGATTAGCTGTAGACTTACAAGCTTGTCTTGAATTATTAAATGGATTTTCTTTTTTGTTATAAAACTCACCAGTGGTAGAAAAGTTCAATCCAACATCAAATACCAACTGCTGACCCTTTAAGGACGCTCTCTTTGGGGTCCTTGTATTCATGCTTCTCTGCAGGTGAGGCTGCGCCTGCACCTTAATTGTTCAGAATACTTGAGTGACTGGTCTATTTTGAAATTTCTCTCCAGGAAAAGCAATTGCACCACCAGCCTGGATAATCTCTCCCATGATTTTACAGTCCTTACAACCAAGGAAAATTTAGCTTTCTCTTCTCATTTAGTAAAATGCTACAGTTTTTCTTTTCTTAATCTACCCAAATTGCCTCCATCCAAACTGGGCAATGTCATGGTTTTTATATCAGAACTTGGACTGCTCTAAAGAGAAATTCTTTCCTCAGTTAAATATCAAATGTGAGATAAATGTTGATTGTTTCTATGATTTTCTGCCAGGCATTACTTGAGATAGTTATGCTTGATAGCCATTATAAGGAAATGTAAAATGGTGGGCAACCTTTCTCTCTGCTAACAATTAAGACAGAATGGCTTTGAATGGACAGACATCTGCTCGGTGCTGTTCTTACTCTTCTTTCAATTTTCTGGAGTTTCCTTAGAACATCTCTGCCAAATCCTAAGAAATGCTTCCTTAATTATAGATAGAGCCCTCTGTAAACAAAACCCAGGGGGAAGTGATGAAGAATTCTTGTTTTCCCATCTGGTATATAAATTCAGGACTTTAAAGATTTGGTCTGGAGAAGTCAGAGTTTCCTATGGACCACTTGGAATTAAAATGGTGTGATAAGGAACCTGGACAAAAAGCTGAAGTTCTAATTTCCCCCAGTAATGATACTTCAAATGAACTATACTTGCCCATCCTCACTGCTCCCTCCTCAAATTCATTATGTGGGTGGTTAGGGATGTGGAATGGAATTAATGTGAAAATAGTGGAGGAAATTTACTTGAAACTGTTCCTGAAATTCAACTATGCTATATAGCCAACAAAATCACTTAAAGTTTTACTCAAGAAAGCTCAGTTATTGTCCAGATAACTGCCTTGAAAGAATTTTGGGCATGACACAGGGAGGGGAACTCAGGCTGAGCCCAGATGACTTCCTACATAGAGAAGACAGAGCTGAGAGTTCAGAGAGATCAAGAAAATAAGAGCTGTCAGGACAGATTAGCAGAGAGAAAAGTGCTGTACAGAGAAAGAACTCCAACAACCTTCAGAGACTCCCCGTTGAATATTTTGCAAAGTGCTAATCACCACATGTGTGTAAGAAAAGTGCTCAAGGCCCAAGAAAATGCCATCCTAAAAGATTAGAAGAATTAATATCCAGCACTTACACAGGGTTGGGAATATTGCCTGTGTGAGCCGCCATGGAAACTCATAGTTTATGGGGCTTGAGTAAAGAACTAAGGTCTTCTGTTAGTAGAAGGGAATGATTAACCCTACTCTAAACTTCCTTCTGATCCCGCTAAACAAATCTTAAAAGCAAGATCCAAAAGGAGCAAACAGTTCTCAGAATTATATTTCATATCTGCAAAAAGTTAGGTAGAGTTATGGTAGATATGAAAAAGATCAAAACTGAAGTTCTAGAGATAAAAACTACAATGTGTGAGATGAAAAATACACTGGATGAGATTAACAGTGATTAGACATTGTTGGAGAAAGGATTATTGCATTTGAGACATAAAAATAGAAATTATCATTTATATAATTATCTCATATATATAATAGAATGTTACTCAGCCATAAAAAATGAAATCTTGCTATTTGTGACAACATAGAGGGTATTATCCTTAGTGAAATATGTCAGACAGAGAAAGATACTGTATGTTTTCACTTATATGTGGAATCTAAAAGACAAAATAAACAAATATAACAAAACAGACTCACAGATACAGAGAGCAAACTAGTAGTTACCAGAGGGGAAAGGAGAGGGGGGAGGAGCAGAATAGGTGAATGGGATTAAGAGGTACAGAGAACCAGTTATAAAATAAACAAATCATAAGATGTAATGTACAGCACAGGGAATATATTCAATATTTTATAATCATTTTGGTATGGAGTATAATCTTTAAAAATGCCAAATTACTCTGTTGTACAGCTGAAGCTAATAAAATATTGTAAGTCAACTATACCTCAGTAAAAATAAAATATGGAAAAATATGTATTATGTTAAAACTATCATTACTCAAAAGAAAGTTTAAGAGGTGACATTAGCATCAGAAAAAGTGAAGTTAACAGCAAAATACTACCAATAATTTTCAAAAGTCTTTTATAATGAAAAAGAAGTCAATTCTTTAAAAGAGTGTAACAGTACTAAACACTTTTTCATCTAATAATAGAGCTTCAAAATACATGAAAAAATTGATAAAACTGCAAGGACAATGTTCAAATTAACATTTAGATTCAGAAGCTTCACTGCACCTCTCAATAATTTATAGAACAAGTAGAAAATAAGAAAAAAAATAGGAAAGCTGTACAATGCCATCAACCTGACCGACATTTATACAAATCCACCCCAAAACTGTAGAATAACATTTTAAAGTGCCTATTTATCAAAATAAATGACATTCTGAGCCATAAAGCAGATCTCAATAAATTTAAAAAGATTAAAATACAGATTTAAGTAATACAGACTATTTTCTCTAACCATAATGATATTAAGTTAAAAATCAATAACAGAAAGATCTCTGGAAAAATCATCATTGAGAAACGAAAAATCACATTTTCAAATGACCCATGATCAAAGAAGAATTTTTGCAAAGGTAATTTAAGTATTTTGAATTGAATGAGAATAAAAATATAGTATGTGAAAATTTGTGGCATTCCACTAAAGCAGTGTTTATGCTAACATTTATAGCAACAAACACCTATATCAGAAAAAAAGAAAAGTGTCATATCAATAACCTCAGCTTCTAACTTCACAAATTACAAAAAACAGATTAAAAACAGATAAGAAGAGGAAAGAATAAAATAAAGACAAGAACAACAATAAATAAAATACAAACCAGAGCAACAATAGAGGAAATCAATGAAACCTAAAGCTGGTTCTTTCAGGAAATCAATCAAATTGTAAACTTCTAGCCAGAATGATCAAGGGGAAAAACAAGAGAAGACACAGTTGCTAATATCAAGAATGAGAGAGGTGATATCAACAGTTTCTAAAAGTATCAAAAGAATAATAAGAAAATATTGTGAGCACCTTTATGCCAATAAATTTGAAGATTTAGATAGAATGCACAAATTCCTTGGAGTACATACATTAGCCAATCTCATTTAAGAAGAAATTGATTATTTAAATAACTATATATCTGTTAAAGAAATTAAATGTGTAGTAAAAATCCTTCTCACAGGAAAACCTATGGTGGTTTCACTGGTAAATCTATCGAATGTTAAAGAAAGAAAGAAAGAATAGTAATTCTGCATAAATTTTTTCAGAAAATTTATGAGGAAGAAATATTTCCAATCCACTGTATGCTAGCAATATGACCCTAATATGAAAAACAGGTAAAAACATTACAAGAAAAGAAAGGTATAGACCAATGTCTGTCATGAACATGGATGCAAACTTTTAAAAACAATTTAGCAAATTACTCTATACATATTAAGACAGGTTAACATACTATGACCAAGTGGGATTTATCCCAGAATCCAAGGCTAATTTAACGTTCCAAAATCAACCAATGTATTTCACCTTATGTATTTGTTTTCTAATGCTGCCTAATAAATTTAATAAACTTAGCCATTTAAAACAGCACCCATTTACTAATGTGTATTCTGTAGGTCAGAAGTCCTGCATGGTGTGGCAAAGCTCTATGCTCAGGTTATCACAAGGATGATATAGACATGTTGGGTGGTCTGAGTTCTTATCTGGAGGTTCTGATCCCACAGTTCTTGTTGTCAGAATTTAGTTCCTTGTGGCTATAGGTCTGAGGTCCCTGTTTCAGTCTGGCTTCAATCAGCTTCCAAAGATGACTCATATTCCTTAAATATGTCTCCTTTCACCTTCCAGCCAGTGACAGCAAGTCAAACCCTTTCATGCTTCAAATCTCTGATTTCCTCTTCTGCAACCAGTTGGAAGAAGCTCAACTTTCAATGGTCTTATGTGATAATCTCCCTTTCTTAAGTCAGATGTGCCATGAGAAGATCATAATCAGAGGAGTAAAATCCTTTATAGTCACAATCCTCAGGATTATGCAGGGTATCTACATCGGAGAAGAGGGTGGTAGAAAATCTTGGGGAACATATTAGAATCCTACCTATATCATCACATTAACAAATTAAAGAAGAAAAATCACCACAATAGATGGAGAAAAGGCATCTTACAAAATCAATCATCCATTCCTGATTTTAAAACTCTCATCAAATTAGGTATAGAAGAGCACTTACTCAATCTGATAAAAAGAATCTGTAACATCCTAAATAATAGTAAAACAGTGAATGCTTTCTCCCTATTATTAACTAAATTGTGCCCCCCCCCCAAATTTATATGTTGAAGTCCCTAATCTGCAGTATCTCAGAATGTAACTGCATCTGAAGATAGGGCCTCTAAGGAGACACACGAGGATGCAGGAGCACAGAGAAGACACAGCAAGAAGACAAGAAGATAGCCATCTGCAAGCCAAGGAGAGAGGCCTTAGGAGAAAACAAATCTTCCAACACCTTGATTTTGGACTTCCAGCCTCCAGAACTGTGAGAAGTAAATTTCTGTTGTTTAACCCACCTAGTCTGTGGTATTTTGCTATGGCAGCCTAGGAAACTAATACACTCACTAAGAGAGAAATAAGCCAAGGATGTTTGTTCTTACCACTTCTAGTCAACTTTGTACTGGCAGTTCTAGCCAATGCAGTCAGGCAAGAAAAATAAATAAAAAGCATCCAGATTGGAAGGGAAGAAATAAAATTGTCTTTATTTGTGGACATGATCATCTATGTAGTAAAACTGTGGAAAATTACAAAACACCACTAGAACAAATAATAAGAAAGTTGTAGGAAACAAAATCAATGAATGAAAATCAATTATACTTCTGCATAATTGCAATAAAAATTGAAAATTTAAATTTTAAAAAGGCTTTTGCAGTAGCATAAAAAAATGAATTACTTAGGGATAAATCTGACAGAAGTTTTAAAGGGTCTATATACTAAAAACTATAAAACATTGTTGGGAGAAATTAAAGAGCTCGCAAAAAATGAATATATATGTATATATTCCAAATGTCAACACTCAATGACTCAATATTGTGAAAATGCCATTTCTCCCTATTTAAGCTATAAATTCCATGCAATTCCAGTCAAATACCGGCAGCCTTGTTTTGTAAAAGTTTACACACAGATTCTAAAATTTATTTTTTTATTTTATTTAACAACTTTATTGGAGTATAATTGCTTTACAATGGTGTGTTAGTTTCTGTTTTATAACAAAGTGGTGCTATGCGGCTGCTTCCCACTAACTATCTATTTTACATTTGGTAGTGTATATATGTCCATGCCACTCTCTCACTTCGTCCCAGTTTACCCTTCCCCCTCCCCGTGTCCTCAAGTCCATTCTCTATGTCTGTGTCTTTATTCCTGCCCTGACCCTAGGTTCTTCAGAACCTTTATTTTTTTTAGACTCCATATATATGTGTTAGCATACGGTATTTGCTTTCCTCTTTCTGACTTACTTCACTCTGTATGACAGACTCTACGACCATCCACCTCACTACAAATAACTCAATTTCGTTTCTTTTTATATAGAAAAGTAAAGAAAGTATAATAGGCAACACAACTCTGAAAAGCCAAACAAACGAACAAGCAAACAAGAACAAAGTTGAAGGACACACAATATCTGATTTCAAAAAAGATTGTAAAGCTTCAGTAATCAAGACACTGTTTTAGTGGCATAATTGTTGACAAGCAGATCAACATTTGTCATTTCTCTTTAGTGTTTTTCCAACCTCAGGTAACAGTCTTCTTGTTCCCTGCCTGCCTCTGCCTCCTGCCCTATCCCAAGGCCTATATGTCACATGTGTTAGAATTTCATATTGGCAATAGTTCAATAAAGGAATATCCTGAGAGTAAATCAGGTGAGCAGTGAGAAAGTTTATGAGAACTTCCAGGAAATATGCTTCTTTTTGAAAAGAACACAAATTTATTAATAAAAACAATTACAAAAATAACTCAGCCAACACAGAAGAGTTTAAAAAAGAAAAAAAGAAAGAAAAAGGAAATATCTTCCTAAATCAGATCACCCAGAGAATGAACACTGTTAATATTTTACAAACTTTATTCCAGGTATAGATCTCTTACATGCATTTGGAAGGTTAGATGTATGAAATCATTTTACAAAAATTACATGATAATATGTATGATTCTGAAAAGGACATTATCAACTGTAATTTTATTTGACTTTAAAGTGGAAAATAAATGGAATTTCTTTTAAGTTTTATGTTTAAAGAGTTTCAATTATCAGTAGCAGTCACTTTTACCACATTTGCTTTTGTTTTTATTTTTCTTAACTTGTATTTCACTTTCCCTTTGGCTGAACATCAGATTAGAGATTTTTTTTTCTCTAAAATTGCTCATGATTACTTAAATGTTGTCTTTTATTTAAAGGATAACTTGACTGGTATAAATTTTTCAAATCACTTTTTTTATGAACCTTTTTTTGGTTATGGTTATTAATATAATTTTTTAATTAACGGAGTTCAGAACTTCCTTAGACTATCTTGCTACTCTTTTTATCTGCATCATTCTCTCCTCGAAGACCATCTTTGCTTCTCCTATCTACAGATTTGTCTCTTTTTTATACCAGGAGAGTTTCCTGCTATTATGTCTTAGACTGTCATTACTTGTGTGTACCATTTGTGAACTTCTTAACATCCAATCACCTTATTGAAAATCATTTATATTTATGTTCATTGCCTTTCCACAGCACTTACTTCTTCTAACTTACCTTATTCCTGGCATGTTTATTATACTTTTTTTCTTATTTCTACTGCAGTTTTCATCTCTATAAAGTTTCTATATTTACTTTTTCCATTATTTCCTCATTTCTGCTGGTTTACTTTTCATTCCCATCACATATCTTACTTTCTTGAGGACTTTCTAAATGATGGACATGAATATGTTTACAATTTGTTTAAGATTGAATAGATTTATTTGCTTCTTACTCTGTTTCCTTTGTTAATTATTTTCATGATATATGTTCTTCTTTGGCCTTTTGCTAAGTCACCTTCTCATGTCAATGATTTTTTTCATACTCTGTTACATTAAAATCCATTGGTCGTACTTAGATTTTCAAAGGATGCTTTACCCATGTGTAAATTTGCAACATCATGTAATGGTCATTAGAAATTAGTGATTTCTTGAGCAATGTAGACCTTGTAAAAGTTGCCAAATTTTATTAGCTAGTATCAAAGAGCTAAGATGCATTAATATCACCAGCAGACTCATCAGACAGGTCTTTGAATACTGAGAAGCTGTTGAGCTCAAAAGTGGTGGATATAATTTTTCCAAAATTTGGAATTTGACACGAAAGCTTGAATTTTATCATTAGCTACAAATGCTGTCAATTGTTTTCCTGTATGTAACAGGCTCACGTTCATCATTTTTTGACAAAATATCTGTCAAACACTCATGTCTGAATAATTATAGTTTGTCAGTCTTTCAAATAAAATGATGTATGTGAAAAAAGCAAGTAGTTCATTTTGCAAATGAAACGATGACGCAAGTGTTTTTCCTGGGGACAGCCATCCTTAGGCATGTACCAGATATACTTTATGCAGAAGTCCCTTTTCCTTAAACAGAATATTTTTTAAAAACATGTAAATAAGAGATGAAATTTAATAAAGTTAATAATTTTTACTGCTCTAGTGCGAATATTCTTAGGTGAGAATTGTTTCTTTTCTCAGTGCTGTAGCCACGAAAAATATGATGACTGTGGGTTCACTTTGATGCCACTGCCTTGGTTCATGCTAAACCACCAGCAGTTTTACCCACCCTTGCTTTTCCATCATCATTGCAAATGTCAACACAGCAAGAAGGCAAATGACATCTCAGTATGTTATAAAGGCAGTTTTGACTTTGGGTACCATTGAGAGGACCTCAGGGAACCCCAGGACTCTGGGAACATCTTTAAGAACTACTGGCTTAGGTAAAGTTGTGCAAGAAATAAATCAAACTGTTATCAATGATTGTCTCATGGTGGTGGCATTAAGAGTAAAAAGAAGTCAATCTAGCAACACATCTCTGTTTTTAATTTTTTCAAGGCTTATATTACTTTAAAAATTATGTTAAAGACTCAATAAAGAGAAATAATAAGAAAAATAATTATCATTGTAATTATCACCAGTAATTTGGTCCAGGTCAAAACATAATTATATCCTAACTATGCTGATATCTGCTTTAAGGTGACCTCTATTTTTAAAATAATTATCTAATAATTAATCAGTGCTTAGAAAAAGATAGGGAATTTATGATTTTGCTTTCAATATATATATTTTTTTACTTGGGATAAATGCTTCATTGATTTACATAGGATAAATTCAACAAATGAACTAATTTAACTTGTTGGCAAAATCAGAAGTATGATTTGAGTCTTCTAATCATCAGCGTGTAAGTAAATATACAGGTAAAAATTTAATCCTTTAGAAAGTCACATATTTAAAATAGCTTGCTCCATAGATAAGTTAATGACTTTCACCAAAGTATGCAATAAGGTGAAAAAAATGTAATTCCCCTGTGAGTGTTAAATATATGTCATTAGTCAACAGCCAGTTCCACTTTTTTTTTTTAACATCTTTATTGGAGTATACTTGCTTTACAATGATGTGTTAGTTTCTGCTTTATAACAAAGTGAATCAGCTATACATTTACATACATCCCCATATCCCCCCCTTGCATCTCCCTCCCTCCCCCACTCCCTATCCCACCTCTCTGAGTGCTCACAAAGCACCGAGCTGATCTCCCTGTGCTATGCGGCTGCTTCTCACTAGCTATGTATTTTACATTTGGTAGTGTATATATGTCCATGTCACTCTCTCACTTTGTCCCAGCTTACCCTTCCTCCTACCTGCGTCCCCACTTTTAATGATTTCCCTGAGCTACACAAGCTAGTTGAATTGAATGATTTAATCAGCACACTATTTCCTACTTTCTCATTTATGCACATTAACTGAGAATATAATTGCGCACATTATATGGAAACCCTTTCATGTCCTGAGAGGGTCAACAGTATTATTTCAAGCTCATTTGGCCTGAAGAAACCTGGGTTCTATCTGCTCTACATAAACTGATTAAATACCGTATGCTAACACATGTATGGAATCTAAATTTTAATTGCATTTACCATATTCCTTATAGATTTTGTTCAGCGTAATTAAACCAATTAAATTTATAGCACACTTATTCACAGAAGGTGCTAAGAAAAAAAGAATTAAGGAAAACTGTATTTTCCACTTACTTGATAGCATCTTGAGCTCTTTTAGGACTAGATTAGACATCATTGCAATTAATTGAGTGTAATTAAAAGGTAAAGAGATGGTCTTACTGTGGTCACCCATTCACTAGGAAGTGCTGAGGCACTGATGACTGAAAAGCAATTAATGGGATATTTTCATGACATTTATCTCAACGGACACTCATCAGACTTACGGTTCCAAGAACAAACTTTTGTACTCAATGAGTGTTCAAATGCTAATTTGAAGATTTGAGTGATATAATAAAGATGTGAAAATTTTAAAAAATGGTCCATCTCTGCTGTGCAGGGATTGGCAAACTTTTTCTTAAAGAGCCATGTAGTCTCTGTTGCAACTATTCAACTTTGCCATTGTAAAGTGAAAGCAGCCATAGAGGATGCATAAGGGGCCGTGTTCCCACGACAGAAACAGGCACACAGCTCATGGCCATGCTTTGCCCCATACTATGTCCTCCAGACCTAAAGTCTAGAATAATGACTGTTATAAACAGTGTTCTTATAAGAAAACATGTCAAAAGCAAAAAGCAGACTTGCTTTTTATACTAAACCATATGTGAAACATCACTGATAGTCCTTGAGGTACAAAAACTATCAAAGATTGGATTTATTTGCGGAACATCTAACACAAAAGCCACTATTATATGTGGGTTTGTGTATACTAAACAGATTCATCAGAAATTTGAAAGAATAGTGTATCGTTTTTCCTTTGTTTAGAAATTCATATATAACAAATGCTAGTCAAGACTGATCTCAGGTGGCCTCGGTCTGCAGAGGCTGGAAGCAGGATTTTGGTTCCCCGGCCAAAGATTGAAATCAGGCCATGGCAGGGAGAGTGCTGGATCCCAGCCTCTAGACCAGTGGCCGGTGACAAAACCCTGGCCCGTCAGCCGCGTAGAAATGAATTTCCACAGAGACGGAAAGTAGTGAAACAAGTAAAGTGTTTATTAGGAGGAAAAAGGGTACGTGTGGATAGACACACGGACGGCCTCAGAGAAAGAGCCGCGCCCTTGTGGTAGTTTGAATCACTTATATGGGGCATTTCTTCCAGGCTTCCTCAATCATCTTGCTCTGACTGGCTCTGAGTTCATATTTGGTTTGTCTCAGGGTCCTCCCATGTGTGCATATGCATCTCTTAACCAAGATGGATTCTAGTGAAGAGGCCTATTGGATGGTTGACCTAACCTACTATGGAGTGGCAACCCCCTCCCTTTTTGACCCCCAAGGAGCCTTTCTGCGCATGTATAGTTGGGAAGGTCTCCTTGACCTCGAGAATGAGGACTATGTGGTCCCTTTATCTCTTATGAGGGGAGGGTTCAGTTTCTCTGCCATGCCAGTACTGTTATCTTAAAGTGTCCACCAGAGGCAAAGCTATTTACCCTGTTCCTGTTGTTATTTTTACCTGGAAGTGTAAACAGGAGGCTGGCTGTAAATATCCAACCCGGAGCCCATCTATCTCCTGCCTCAAGACCATTCAAAAATTCTCTAGTTATGAATCAGTGATTACTTCCCTTCTTATTTCCTGAGCAACTAGTGAAATGCACACAAAGAAATTATTCATCTGGTCTTTATTTTAAGGGATTGATGTGGGAGGCTACTGAGATATCAATAAAAAATAGGAAGATGGCCCTCTTTTGTGACTGTAGTTTAGAGGATGGGAGCCGGAAGCTAAGACATCAGGAAAAGGATTTACCATTCTCCTGGGTTGAGCCCCTTGCTGATCTGTTTTGGAATCTGGGAGAAAATTGTCCAAGCAGAACTCCCATCTCCAATGACCTTGCAGCCTCCAAACTGAAGAAGAAAATCTGTTCTAATTCAAATTCTGAGACCTTTGCTTTTCTCCCACGAAAGTCATTTGCTCATGATAGACATGGCCTCACAGCCCTGGGCTAGTCCTAACTTTCCTTTCACTCTTAGCCTAAGACCTCAGAATCACTTGCTTCCTATCAATGAAAAGTCTCTAGGGCAATAGATTTTTTTCTACTTTGAAAGAGGTCACAATAGCTATTGATATAGATATACTTTAGCTTCTCTTCTCAGTGCAGAAAATTTTGCTTTCCATGCTAGGAATCACTGTGATATCCTTGTATTTGGAGAAAACGCCCCTTGTAATCAAATCTTAAAGACACACACACACAGGGCTTCCCTGGCGGCGCAGTGGTTGAGAGTCCGCCTGCCGATGCAGGAGACACGGGTTCGTGCCCCGGTCCGGGAGGGTCCCACGTGCCGCGGAGCGGCTGGGCCCGTGAGCCGTGGCCGCTGAGCCTGCGCGTCCGGAGCCTGTGCTCCGCGGTGGGAGAGGCCACAACAGTGAGAGGCCCGCGTACCGCAAAGAAAAAAAAAAAAAAAAAAAAAAAGACACACACACATTATCTGCACATCAAATGAAGTAAAAGTAAAACACTCTCCAGCTCTCCTATACCCCCTGCCCCTGGGAACACAACTGTATGCTCACAAAGCACCCTATGACCTCACCCTACAATGTAATAATTAAGCTTCTAAAGCGATTATTCCCTGAAAAGGAAAAAAACAAGAACAAAAAAAGCATGCCAGCAAGAGTAGAGTGTACTGAGTTTTGAGGATATACGTGCTCTTACTAGCTGTTTATACATCTCCATTTGTTGGCATAGATGAACAAGGTAATTGTAGATGCCTTGATCCTTTCAGGCTTCCTAAATTTACTTATTCACATGACAGGTCACCCACAAAGGGTCATTCAGTTATCGGTATATTTTTCCAGGTTCCGTTGTTAACATAATTAGGGGTGATGTAAACTTGAGCAATTTTCCAAACCATAATTCATAGTGCACAACAATATACAGAGAAATAAAAGCCACGGTTTTCCTACTTTGGTAGTCCACCATCCATTAAAGCAAGCAGCGTGGAAGCATTTACCACAAGCCAGGCCCTGGGCGAGGGCTTCAGACAGACGCTATCTATCATTTCGTCTTTCATAGCCCCCATTTTTCCCATCAGAAACCGAAGCTGACAGAGGTTGAGCCCCATCCTTGTTCACATAACCGGTCAGTGGGAGTTTCAGGATCTGTACTTGGATCCGAGTGACCCTGGTCATTGTACCATATTGCGTATGCCTAGATTAAAATTTTGCAAGTGAATACACAGTTTAGAGTTCCAGGAGTATCCTTTCTGGGAGTATTTATCCTCTTGGGTACAAATGCAAGAGAAGAAGGGAAGTTTGGAGAGAAGGTGCCTTCTTCCCGACACGGTCCTTACGCCATGTCTCCGCCAGCACCCTCGCCTCTTCTCTTTCACTGCCTCCACAGGTGATGGTCGGTCTGATTCACTGTACAGCAGGACACAGACGCCACCAAGCTTGCTAGTGAGTGGTGTCACTCCACTTTAAAAGATGCTCTTAATAGGGTCTCTCTTAACTCTTCCCTTCACTTCCAATGGTAGGTCCCCGAGCCATTTTGTAAAATGGGACTCAGTGCTTTGCCCCTTCCCTTCTCATGGCAGCTCTTCTGCCATGAGAGGACCTCTCACAGAGGCCGAGGTGAATTCTCTCCTTAATCTGCAATTGCACCTTAAGGAGAGAGTCTTTTCATGGGATTCGAATTGTAACAGGCATAGTTCAGGGCTGTGATGGTCGTGCAGATCGGGGTACAGCGAGAACAAAAGGCGCAGGTGCACAGAGACCGCAGCTGAGGGTGGGGAACGAGCAATGCACCCTTGACGATTGTCCTTTCCCGGGTTCCCCAGAAATCTCACTGCACTCTTGCCTCAGTTTCTGAGACACAGTGTATCCTCGTGGTCAAGTCCCCAGGTGGGCTTAAATGAACTTGAATTGATTTCTATTTGTTTCAACAAAAAAAGAGTTCTAACTAATATGCTAACCAATATACATCTAAGATGCCCTAATAACATCATTCCATGAACTCTGACTCTGCAAGGTCTTTAGCACTGAAACGCAATCTATTTATTTGCTCGAGCCCAGCCTCCTTGTCCATTCTCTTCAAGGATTCTTCTGCAGCTTCACAATTCTGCCCAAGAATTCTTGAAACAGTCAAAGTCTAGGAGGTATTTTGCTAATGTTTTGAAACTTATGGGGATTCTGATTAATGTACCTTCCTGGCAAGAGTTATGTTTCTGAGATGCTGTACTGCCAGTATATTTTTTCCTATCATAAGTTTCCCCAAATGATTTTTATACAAATCTAGCTATTCCTTTAAATAATGATATAGCGTCTGCATGTAAACCTTTATTCAGTAAATCACTTTTGATGATAGATATTTTCAATGCTAGTATTACAGTTTCTAATGCAAAATTTAAGCACTTTACTTTTATGGTTTCTTAATGTTATGAATCCTCTGAAAGGATATTTTGTTGATTGTTCCACTATGGCTTATCCTCTTTATTCCTGGACAAATAAATCAAATTTTACCTGCATTTGTAACCCCTCTCTTGGAAATATTTAAGAATGAGTAATGACACAGTATAACTCAATGAACCAAGCTATAACTGATGATTCTCCAATCTGGAGAAAACATACAAGCATATAATAGAATGTGAGGGACTCTGGAAGGAACATGTCATATGGTAGAGTGAGGAGAAAGCCTGAAGGTGTTAAATTTTCGAAGGTAACAGCTCATTAATTTATCAGGTATGTTCTATGAGCCAGAAGCTATTCTTGGCGCTGAGAATACAAATACTAATAGAGCAAGAGGTCTCAGTCTATGTGAGAAGAGTCAAAAATGCAGGGCAAGCGTATCTTATAAGCTTCAGAGGTTTTCTATTTGCTGCTATTGTGGCCACTCCAGGGGGATAAACTCTATTCTTTTACTGTTCCACATTCATTTTCTTATTTTTGTCATCCTTTTATCAAGTAGGATATTTTCTGGCCGAAACAGGGAGTATTTTTTAAAAGTTCATTTTATCTCCACTCTTGGCTTATTTTTTATAGATGTTTAGAAATCTGTTTTTTTTAATGTTTGTCCTAGGGTCAAAATATAAAAAGTTTAATTCACCGCATTCTGTGTTCAAATAGTTACAGATGGCTACACGTGTCATGCAAGCACCCTGCAATAGTAAAGTTATCCTTTCTCCCTTTCCTCTTTTTTGCTATTGTTGTCATATTTTACTATTGTTCATACTATTGACCAACAATTCATTGCTACCAATTTTGTTTTAGACAGTAAATACTTTTTTATAGCTAATTAAGATAGAGAATATACTGTATATATCATCATTTAATAATTTCTGGGAATCATCTCTTCTTTTTTGTAGATCAAAGTTTATGTTGGTATAAAACTTCTTCTGCCTCAAGAAATTTCTTTAACATATCTTACAGTGAAGGTATAATTTATGAATTTTCTGATTTTGCTTGTCTGAAGAAATTTTTACCTGTCCTTTACTTTTGAAATGCAATTGGCTAGGTGTAGAATTCTGGATTGACAATTATATTTTTCTTTCTGCACTTTCAAGATGCCATACCATTTTCTTCTGGCTTGTATAATGTATGATGCAAAGCCTGCTTTATTTTTATCTTTAGTCACTGTAATGTGTTAATTTTGGCAAACGTAGAAATTTGAATATTAAGTGTTCAGATATTTTTCTTTCTGGTCTTGAATTTATCTGGCTTAATGTTATCTAAATATACTGAATCTGTGTTTTATATTTTCATTTGGAAATTCTCAGCTGTGATCTCTTCAAATACTTCTTCTGGCCGATTTGACCTTTCCTCTGTGTCTGGGGTTGCCATTATGCATAAATTACACCTTTGGATACTGTTCCACAGCATATGGATTCTGTGATGTTCTGTTTACCTCTCCCCTACACGCCCCACCCCGCCCCCGACCCCGCCGGACATACTCTTCTTTTCCATTAGTGTTTCAACTTTGGCAGTTTCTATTGAACAGTCCTTCAGTTCATTGATACTTTCCTCCTCCTGTCATGTCTACTGATGGACTCGTCAAAGGCAATCTTCGTCTCTATTATTGTGCATTAATTCCTTGAGTGGTAGGCGGAATAACGTCCCCTAAAGAGATCCACATTCTAATCTCTGGAACCTGTAAATATGTAATGTTACATGACATCTTACTCTGTTCAGGCTGCTATAACACATTACCATAAACTGGGTGGCTCAGAAACAAGAGAAATGTATTTCACAGTTCTGGAGTCTGGGAAAGCCAAGATCAAGGCCCTGGCAAATGCAGGGTCTGGTGAGGGCATATTTTTTGGTCCATAGATGGCCATCTCCTCACTGTGTCCTCACATGTGTGAAGGGGAAAGGGAGCTCTTTGTGCTCTCCTTTATAAGGGCACGAATCCCACGCATGAGGTCTTCACCCTTATGATATAACTACCTCCCAAAGGTCCCCCCTTCTAACAACATCACATTGGGGGGTAGAATTTGAACATATGAATCTGGGGTGGAGGGAGCACATATATTGACAGGGTAAATGGGGATTAATTTTACAGTTGGAATTAAAGTTGCTAATAAACTTAATAGAGTTTAAAATAGAAAGATTATCCTGGATAACCTTGGTGGGCCAAAGGGTCCTGCAGTGTGGAAGACGGAGGTAGAAGAGTCCAGGTCAGAGCAATGTAACGTTAAAAAGACTCAGTTTGCCACTGCTGACTTTGTAAACAAGGCATAGGGTCAGAGAATGCAGTCAGTCTCTGCAAGCTGCAAAGGACAGGGACAAGAATTCTCCCCCTAGAGCTTCCAGACGGGAATGCAGCTCTGCCAGCATCTTGATTTTTGTCCAGTGTACCTATTTTGGATCTGACATCCAGAACTGTAAGATAATAATTTTTTGTTGTCTTAAGGCACCAATTTCTCAATAATTCATTGCAGCAGCAATAAACTCATTCGCATTACATTTCCACTTGACTCTTTTTCGTCTTACCTCTTAAAATTTCCATCTCTTCATGCATGTTGTCTGCCTTTTCCACTATGAACATAGTTTTCATACTTATTTTGAATTCCTTACTGATAGTTTCAATACCTACATTATTTGTGTCTGATTCTGTTGACAGCTTTGTTTATCAGAAGTTTGTTTTTATTTTCTGAGCCTATAAGTTTTGACTGATGTTCACAGTGTATATGACAGTATGTTATAGATATGGTGAGTAGTGTTTGTGCCTGGAAATAGGCATGCTTATTCTTTAGCTACGTCATTATTGGTGGTAACGGGAGGTTGAATAAATCATGTCAGGAATTGATCTGGATTTGGAATTTGCTGTTTCCATGTCTGCCTTCAGTACACCACTGACTTCAAATTCCCCCAGTGTTACCTTGTGCTTAGGTTCTGATAATTTTCCAGAGAGTTTTACCTCAATGTATCTCTCCAACCACAGCTTTAGGTGTTGCCTTTGCACTTATACCTCAGAGAGAGTCTAGTTTCTTATTCCTTCCCCTCCTTCAGCAACAGAAATTCTTGGTTGCTTGGTGCTTGGTAGCCTTGGCAATGGGGCCAGGGGATTGTTTTCCCGGTTCAGCCTCTGTCTTACATCCTATGTCTCTGGGTTTCAGGGATAGAGCTTTCTAAGTCATCCTGCTTCTTCCCCAGTGATGGAGGATCTCTAACTGCCTGGGTTCAGGATGATTTTTCTGTACTTCCCCAGGATTAGAGAGCATTTTCTTTTGCCCTTCCACAGGTCACTGTGGGTCTTCATGTATGTGTACTCTGTGGTTGATGTTGCTTATTTCCTTTCCTCCAGAGGCAGAAACTTTGTTCCTCAGGAGACAACTATTTTTAAAAATGCAGAAACCCTTTCCGACTTTATCTCTTAGAACCTTACAAATTTTGGAGGTCTTTACCATCAGTCCTGCGTGCCTACTCTTTCACTGTTACCACGTAGAGTACTCACTGCCTTCCAAGGTGACCCATGTGCTTCAGGAGCTGTGTTTTTGTTCATCTTTTGAGCTGTCGCCTGTGGGGATGTGAACACTTTTGTTACTTTCCTCTTGTGCTCTCCAAGTACTTGCCCTTTGTTCAATCTTAGCCCGACTCATAGCAGTTCCAAATAAAAGCTGAGCTCTCAGATTTTTGTAAATCTCCTGGAAACAACTGCCATCTTTCACTACTACGGGTCCTCCCTTTTTCCAGTTCTTCTCTGTCCCAATATTCTGTTATTTTTCTTATGCCTTCTTACCAGTTCTGATGGTCTTTCTTGCTTTTGATGGCATTGCCATATTGTTTGTAATTTCTGTTTTCTCTCTTTCCTAGGCTGAATATGCCTTTTCTGGTTTGCTCTTGCTGACTTGTCTCCTTGTCTTACATGTTTTCAGTGAAAAGGTAGGAAAATTCAGAAATAAACTCTCTCAAGTTATTCCTATGGGAAGCTACTGATAGTTTACTAATTTTCTTGCTAGTTACTGAATTAAGAGTTGTGTATTGTGATTGATGGTTCAGAGATTCTCAAAACTGACATCACCAAGCAAACTTTTAATCTATATTCTCTTCTGGACCTTATGGAAAAAATTTGCTGATTACTAAACAGGCTACATTTATGAAATAATTGCTCATTGTCAAAGAGATTTATAATTTCCAATTAAAGTTGCTAATTAGCATGAACATCATGAGTTACTCTCACTGATTGATATAGTAATAGACAAAACAAAGAAAGAAGAAATTTTAATTATTCTATGTAATCTTAATGCTGATAAATTTGCATTCTCTTTTTGGCTCTTTAAAAGATTGAAAACATATTTAAGACACCAATTACAATCAACATGGAAGGATTCTGAGTACTCAAGGAACAAATGTTGTGAACCACTGAGAAATAACTTTTGAACTTTCTTTTTACTTATGGACTTCAATTGCTTTGCAGTTCATGTAAAATTCTTTACCCAATTTTGCATGATGAAAATAAAACTGCCTGAATTTCTATATGGGATAATATGATTACGAAGTTAAAATGGCAAGTATGAATGTTTAAAGGTCTTATGGGTTAAATAAAACTTCTGACAAGCTGATAGTCTAGGTTTCTATACTACCAGAAAAGTCCAGCCTTCTGGAAACTGGTAGCATGCTTTTCCTTTGACAAAACTTTTCTTAAATATGAGGAGGCTATAATTAAATAATTGGGTTTTGTGTTTGTAATTTATTATCACATAAACAAAACATATAATAATGTACAAGAGAACAACAAAATAAAATCGATATAGTCATTATCCAAACTGAATAATAAAACATTATCAATAAAGTTGAAAACACTGATGTATTCTTCCAGAATTGAATCTTTCTCCTTGTTCTGGGTGAACTAGTACCCTGATTCTAGGCTTTTAATTTTATTCCACTGGTCTGTTTGTCTATACCTGTGCCTATAGTATATTGTTATACTGTCTATATTTTTATATTAAACCTAGATACTTGGCATTTAAATCATCTAATTATCTTCATTTCCCCCAAATTTTGGCTATTTTTGGTACTTAAATTATGTTTTTGTATAAGTTTAATAAATTTTATTTGGAAATCCTTTTGAGATTACTTTTGGAACTTCATTGAACCTACAGTTTGCAGAAAATTGACACCTTTATGATATATTAAGACATTGTATACATGATATGTTAGGTCTATTTATTGATGACTTCTTCTTTAAAGGAAATGTGTGCCTTTTTAGACTTATTTCTAGGTACTAAATACTTTTATTGTTACTATAAACTATTTGTTTTTTAATTACAATTATTTTTAAAATACATGTTGCAGAGTATAGTAATAAAATTGGTTTTATATTGTGCTAATGTTCAGAAACTTGTTAAATTCCTTCATTAAATCTAAAAAATTAAGTTCAAAAAATCCTGGGTTTTTAAAAATGTGAACAATAAGCAATCATATTTTCTGTGCATAATGGTAAGTTAGAATATTTCAGAATATTGAAACAGCTTGCGTTCCTGAAGTAAATTCCGTTTGGTCATAATGTACATAACTTTTAGTACTTTACTGGATTTTTACCAGCCAATATTATTTTAAGTATTTATACACACATGGAAATGAAATTTGCATGGGATATTGTTTTTAACTGCCTTTGAACAATTATAGTACTAAAACTATTCTAGATTCTTTAAATTATTTAGGAAATATATTTTTCCCTATTCTCAGGGAATTTGTATAATATTGATATTTTATTTTCCATGAAATTTTGGTGGAACTTACCTGTAAAACTAGATTGTTACTTTTAATGAGTTAGCTTTTGGATAATAATTTAACTTCTTAAGTGATTATAATTTTGTCTTTCTTACATATCAGTTTTGTTGTTATATTTTTCAGAAATGTGTCTGTAGTTATTACATTTCAAATATATTATCATAGATTTTTTGGTATTACTCACTTGCTCTTAAAGATAACTCATATTGTCTGTAACTGTATTGCCTTAAATTTTTATACTATTTTTGCCTTCTATTTTTTAAAAAATCAATCTTGACAAATATTGGGTATTAACTAATCTTTGCCTACAATTAATTTTTGGCTTTTTGGATTATCTCTTCTACTTTTGCTTTCAACTTTTTCCCCTTAATTCTAATGTCTTTGGATTAATTTTTGTTCTTTCTCCAATTTTTTTGAGTTAGATGGTTGGCTCATATACTTTATATTCCTTCTTCCTTTTTTACTATAAGCATTTAAGAATATATAATAATAATAAGTAATATTTTATAAGGATTTTAAAATACTACTATAATTTTATTATACAAACCTTGGATTTAGTATCATTTTATAATTATTACTATCTATGTATATATTTTCAAAATTTTATTAATGTAACATCTTAATCTGTGAGTTATTTAATGAAAAAATATTCCATATATTTGGAGAGTTGTTTCTTAATTCAATATTAATTCCACTGTGTTGAGAAAATGTGGTTTGTTCCTTTTACATTATATTTATGGTCATTACTAATACTTAAAATTAGCTTTAATCATATTATCTTATGCTTTGTATTTGTCTTATTTTCCTTATTTTGCTTCTAAATTTTTGGTCTTATTTTTATTATTATTTTCTTAAATTCCATTTTTTCTTCTTCTGGAAATTATATTGCTAATCGCATTTCTTCAGTGCGTGTTCTTAACCTTCTGTCATGCACACACAACGTCTAACATCAATCATTGTATCTTTCTCTTCCCAAGCAATCTGTGGATCTTAGAACACTGTAACTCCAGTTCCATCTATCTTTCTTAAAAGTTGTTTTCTAATATTTCAGGAAAATATGTTTTTTATTCCAAAAATAAAACATTATTTTTCTTGCTGTGGTCAATTATTTTCAATTCAAAACCTATTTACTAATTTATTTGTCACCATTTTTTCCTGCATCTCAGACCTTTATTCTAATATCGTTTTCCTTCTTTATAAAGTGTTTCTCTAAAGGTTCCTTTTATGCCCATCTGTTAGGGGTAAACTTTCTCAGTTTTTATCCAGAAATGTTTTTGTTTGGTTTTTGAATGATTATTTAGCTGTGTAGAATTTTAGGTTTATAGTAATTTTCTTTCAGTAATTTAAAGTTATTATTTCAGTGTCTTCTGGCTTCTACTCTGCGGTTGAGAAGAGAAATCGTTCCTTTTTTGTGGCTTATCTCTTTCCCTCTCTCTCTGCCTTAGGTTTTCTTTTCTAATTTTAAGATTGTTCATTCTGATGTCCTGCAGTTTCACGGTACTAGGTTTAACTATAGATTTTTTTATACATCTACCACCTGCGTTTTTATGGCTCCACTTCAGATCCATTTCTAGGTCTCTTATACTCTGTTCATTTCTAATTTTCCATTTAACCTAACCACTTTCTATCTTAATGAGATCATATTTTATAAATCTATATGTTCTAATTAGCTATTTTTCAAATCAGTCTGTTTACTAAGCTTTATTGACTTATTTCTTGTACAGGTATTTCTTCACAATTTAAAAACATAATTAGCTCATTACCCAGATCTGTTTAGTTAAATCAGTTTGACAAATATGTACTGTCATGGTACACCACCACCACAATCAAGATTTGGAACATTTTTGTCACCTAAAAAGGCAGCTTATCTTCCTTTCAAGTCAATTTCCTCCTCCCACTAACTGTCAATGGCCACTACTGATATGCTTCCTGTCTCTATAAGTTTGCCTTTTTAAATGTCATATAAATGGAATTCTACATTATGTTATCTTCTGTGTCCAACTTCTTTCCTGTAGTTTTGAGTTTCATTCATACTGTTGCATGTGTCAGTAGTTCAGTTCTTTAACTACTACTTTAACTACTACTAACTGGGTAGTATTTCATTGCATGGACTTACTGTGTTTATCTTTTTACCTATTGATGAGCATTTGAGATATTCCTGGTTTGGGGCTAATATTAATAAAGCTACTGTAAACATTTGTGTATAGATTATTGTGTGGGAAAATATGTTTTTATTGCTCTTTGGAAAGCCTATATTCAGGGAATAGGATTGCTGTATCATGTGATAAGTATATGTTGAATTGCACAAAACCCTACCAAACTGTTATTCAAAAGAAAAGCCACACCGTTTTGCTTTCCCAATTGCTATACATCCATACAACATTTGATTCTGTCAACCATTTTAACTTTGGCCTTTTTGTGTGTGTATAGTGATATCTTACCTTGATATTAATGTCATTTCAGTTATGACTTAAGATATTAAGCATATTTTCACAGGTTTACTTTCCATTCTTGTACCTTCTTTGGTGAAGTATTCATTCAAATATTTTCCCATTTCTTAAGATTATCTTATTATTGATTTGTAAGTGTTCTTTATTTATTATGGATAAAGGTCCTATGTCAGTTATACATTTTGAAAATATTTTCTCCCAGTCTCTGGGTTGTCTTCACATTTTCCTAAATGTGTTTTTGGATGAGCAGTGCTTTAAACTTTGAAGCCAGGTAACTTATGAATGCCTTATCTAACAAATCTTTGCCTGTCATATTATCACAAAGATTTCTTCTGTTTAATTTTGTTTTGCAAATATTTTACCTTGTTTAGGTATCAGAGTAATGAAGGTCCCATAAAATGCATAAGAAAGATTTACCTCTTTTTAAATTTTTTTTGGAAGAGTTTGTGTTGAATTGGCATTATTCCTTAAATATTTGGTGGAATTAATCAGTGAAGTCATCTTCACCAGGATCTTTGTGAGAAAGATTTTAACTAAGAAATCAATTTCTGTACAGGATATAAAGTTTTCTATTTCTTTTTGAGTAAAGTTTGGTCATTTGAGTTTTACAAGGAATCTATCCATTTCATCAAAATTATCAAGTTTTTTGGAAAAAATTTTTATAATAGTCTATTATTATCCTTTTAATGTCTTTAGTACATGTACTATGCTCAGTTCTTTATTCCTCCCTCAATTACTGAGAAAGAATTGAAGTCTTCAACTATACCTATGGATTTTTCTATTTCTTTAGTTCTATCAGCTTTTGCTTTAGATATTCTGAATCGTTATTATTTGCTGCACTTGTATTAAGATTGTTATGTCTTTTGGTGACTTGATCTCTACATTATTATGGAATGTCCCATTTTATCTTTGGTAATATTTCTTGTTCTAACGTTTTTTCCTTGTTTGAAGCTAATAGAGCATCCCCAGCTTTCTTTTGCTTAGAATTTGCATGATATGTCTTTTCCCATCCTTTTACTTTTATGTATATCTTTCTCTTTAAAGTAGATTTCGTATAGAAAAATCTAGTTGGATATTGCTTTTATATCCAATATTATTGTGTTGCCTTGTAATTAGAGAGTTTAGACCTTTCATATTAATAGAATTCTTGATAATGGCTGGTGATTTGTTTTCTGTTTATTCTAAATGTATTTATTTCTTCTGCACGTGTTTTCTTCCTTTTTTGAATTAACTGAATGCATTTTACCTTTCATTCTCATCTCAACTATTGGTTTATTCATGTAGCATTTTGTTTCATTATTATTTTTCATTTGTTGATCCCTATGGTTTACAATATATGTCACTAACTTATCTCAGGCTACATACACATGTACCTCCTCATGTAGAGTATAAGAAACTTCCAAATGTACACATTTCCTTTTCCACTATCTTAATTTTACTTTTTGCCATACCTCTTCTTTTTTAAATTCTACATATTGTAAACACAGCAAAGTCTTGCTGCTATTAAATTTTTAGATACTCATTTTTCTTTTAAAGAGATTACAAATCAGAAAAATGTCTTTTATGTTTACCCACATATTTATTATTTATGGTGCTTCTTAAAAAATTTTTCTATCTGGTATCATACTCTTTCTGAAGACCTATATTATAATCTTCTTGTAGTGTAGATCTGCTGGCAATGATTTCACCCAAGTTTTGATTTTCTGGAAAAGGCTTTGCTTTTACATTTGAAAGATATTTCCACATGATATGGTGAAAGAGTATAGGTTTTTAGGTTTTTCATTCAGAGCTTTGAACGTGTGGCTCTACTGTCTTCTGATTTGCATAGTTTCTGATGACAAGCCTGCTATTATTCTTATCTTTGTTTCTATGTATCTATGATTTTATTCTTTTATCTCAGATGTCATCCACATATTTCTCTTTATCTTTAATTTCTAGTAGTTTGACTTTGGTAAGCTTGATGTTTTGAAAATTCTTCTAGAGGTTCTTAAGATTTTTGGTTTTGTGGTTTGTTCCTTTTTATTAATTCTGTAAATTTCTTGGCCCCCGTATCTTCAACATTTCTTCTCCCATTTTCTCCCTCTTCTCCATTTGAAATTCCAATTAAATGCAGATTACACCTTTGGACAGAGATTTTAGATTGTTTTTCTTATTTCTTCTTTCTCTCTCTGTTTCATTTGGAAAATTTCTATTGATCTGTCTTCAATTTCATCAGTTTTTTCCTCTGCTGTGTCTTGTTTTTCAGCATGCGTGTCAAAGAAATTCTTTATCTCTGGCATTATCTTTTCTAGCATGTCCACCTTTTAATAGCTTCTCTCTCTCAATGCTTAAAGTCCCCATCTGTACATGAATAATTTTCCCACAGTAGACCACTGTTGCTTACTACAGAAAAGCTTCAATGGGGAAGGGTTTTTTGTTTCCTTGTTTGCTTTTGTGTGTGTGTGTGTATGTGTGTGCATGCATGTGGGTGTGGAAGTATGAACCTGTCCATCCTTGGTTATTGTCAGGTGCGTCCTTTTGCATCTGAGCTTCAGAAGTGGGGCTTTCTCACTATTCCATCCCCTCCCCCACAAGGTTGCAAAACTCCGCTTGGTGTCAGGGGGAGTTTTGAGCGCAAGTTACCTTTTTGTCCCTCTCCAGTCTCAGCCAGACTCTCTTCTGTTTCAATGCAGGATTGTGTTCATGAGTGGGTTTCCTCTGCTTCCCTTGGTAGAAGGTAAATTTTATTTTGTGTACTTGCAGCACAGAGATGTCAGGTTTTCCTCCCTCTTTCAGCAGCTGCTGACCATTATTTTTGAGACTATGAGGCAGGAGCACTTCCTGGTTTTCTCCAGCAGTAAATGGTAGCTGCTTCCTATGATACAGAGGTTCACATCTGTACAGTTCTGTTCTCGCTCTCAGCAGTGGCTGGTCATCATCTGTATGTATATGCGGTGGAAAGCGGGTCTTCAAGCTTTCTCAGAAGCACCCAGTGGTGGCTGTAGAAAAAAGCTGTCAAGTAGGTTTCCCTCCCTTTATGTCTGGGATTCCCACAGATTCCAAACTATCACACAGGCACATACTCAGCCTTTAGAAATTTGATAATGTTGAAGTATTTTTGTTGCCTGATATTATGGTTGCTACCACTTCCTCTCATGCTCCACAAAGATGAAACCATTTATATGTCTCTTTTGTCCTCTGAGAGGCTTGTCATGTATTGGGATTAAGTTTACTTTATTGCTTTATGACTTTAGGTCTCTGATGGGTTAAAAAGTTATAATTTTATGGTTTATCTGATTGCTACCCATTGTTATGGTGAGGACAAAATTTTATTGCAGTTTTCTACATCCTACGTAAAAGTGGAACCAGGCAATATCACTTTTATAGTGTAGAAGTACAATAACACCAAAATGGCAACTATTCTAAGGAAATAGCCTCACATTAAAAGTGACGGCTTGACACAGTTTCACGTTTTTAGTCTCTTCAAAATAAATCTGGTATAAGAACTGTTTTGTTAGCGACACCTCAAGTTAAACTCCTTTTGAGTTTGATATCATCAACTTTTTCTAACTTCCTTTGGTTTTGTTCATTCCATACTTGGGATTGTGAGTTTTTAAATCTGTTCTCTTGACCTCTCTGTTCTTGCTTCTTTCTTTTTGCTTAAATTTTAAATTTCAGCTACCCATTCATATCAATTTATTACTAAAATATCTTCTAATTGTGGTGCTGAATTAAACCTTGGTGCTTACTAGCATGTGTATCTTAGATGAAGGCCACAGTTTCTCATGAAAACAAAGCTCAGAGTGAACATAAAAAGCATATGTTCCATCTAAGCTTCTTCATTGATTCTGCAAAGTCCTGGGAATGAGATCCCATGATGATTTTCATCGCTAGTACAATATGTTAAAATACAATAAAAATGCTTATTTCATAAAGATCCCACAAATGCCATTTCTATACTAGAAATAGATGTTTGAAAACTAAAGAAAAAAGTTTCTGCACAACTTTAAAAATGGGAAAATGGAGTTAACTGATATTAGAGTCAAAGGAACTGTAGATCATCTCCCATATGATATGCAAAAATGCATGGAGTTTTATGATGGAATTTATAATAATTAACAGAAGAACACATTTAAAAAATATATTTGCCATTGTATTTGCCATTTCTTTCTATTAAGAAATATTGTAACCTTAGCTTGCTGGGGCAATTTGTGTTTTGTCCTGATTTTGAGAAAGGAGGTGAGTATCTTCAAAAACTGGTATTCTTCTTGTATGACACTAACTCCTTATGTAGTCATGCTTAACTTGATGTCAGCTTAAAGTTATTTGTAAACACTCAATTCTTTAATTACTGTCTTCTTCATTTTATTCCATTAGCATTCCATTAGAAACATAATTCATAAATGCATTCACTGGTACTTTTAAAAACGACATGAAGATTCAACAATATTACTTGAATTGTCAGGTATTAAGCAATTTTTCCAGCTTTTTTTTTTTTTTGCGGTACGCGGGCCTCTCACTGCTGTGGCCTCTCCCGTTGTGGAGCACAGGCTCCGGACGCGCAGGCTCACCGGCCATGGCTCACGGGCTCAGCCGCTCCGCGGCATGTGGGATCTTCCCAGACGGGGGCGCGAACCCGTGTACCCTGCATCGGCAGGCGGACTCTCAACCACTGCGCCACCAGGGAAGCCCTTTTCCAGCTTTTTAATTTAACTTCTGTTATGGTAAGTCCTTTCCTTTATCTCATACATGTTTACAAATGTGTTTAAAAAGGAGAGACAGCACTGGGTATTCGGGAATGTCTTTGAGGTGTTTATGTTTATAAAACCAATCATTTATTTGTTACACATTTTAAATTTTTTATTTACTTTTAATTTTTAGGGGTGTACTGACGTAAGAAACAATAATGATGATTTAACTAATGCTATCTTCAAACAATGAGCATTTGCAGAGGGAATAAATGTGGAAATTAACTTAATTTTCTTTACATATTTTCATGGAAACATTCTGTTTCTGGAAATTTCTTTATTGTTTTAAATGGCAAAGTAAATTTTTGTGAACTATATGAATTAAAACAGTTTAGTCAATTCAACATTGTATGAGATTTAACTGAATATGAAGGTCTCAGAATAAAATCTCATTTGCGTCATGATGACATAAAAACTATACAATATGTGACAAATCATGTGAACTTTTATTACTAGTGATGCAGCTGTTATAAAACAGCTGTATAAATAAAGCTGTAAAACAACCTGGCCTATGAGGTTAAGGAAAACAAGTAAACTGACACTACCCAAAGAGATGTACATTTTTTATTTGGCTGTCATCGTATAACATTTATTTTAATGGCAAGTGTATAAAAACGTGAGTATAAGTCCTTCTTCTACAATCTGATGTACCCCCTACCCTACGTGCAAGTTTGCACATGAGAAGACCCATAACAGGAAACACATCGTGCTCTCGAGCACAAGAAGACTTTCTCCTGACCTCTCTTCCTACGTTAGAGATGCTGTCATTTGCAGTGTTTTGTCTATTTTGTTTAGTTTTTATCATCATTAGCGTTTACCTTACTCCTAAAATTGAATATTATGACCATCCTTTGCATATCAGCAATTCCTAAAGCAAATTTTCCTTCCCTTAAAAAAGTTTATATTGCATTGCACTTAGGTATACAAACATTTTCAAACATTGTACAGTGATGCCTCATGTACCATCAGTCACACAGTTGAGTTCCAGGTGTTCTGCATCCTCCCCAGTATTTGATATTGGCGTTTTTGTTTTTTACTTAAGAGTAAATATTCTAGTAGATGTTTAGAAGGATCTTATTTTAATTTTAATTTGCATTTCCTTAGTGCTAATGTTGTATAATATTTTTATATGATTAATCATCATTACTGTTTACTATACCTTCTTTGGTGAAGCATCTGTTTAATTTATTTAATTAGGTTCTTTGTTTTTCTATTGTTGAGTTTGAGAGTTCTTTATATATTTTACATACAAGTCCTATATCAGAAATGTGATTTGCAAACTTTCTGTTTAATTAAATATCTTACAATAATTCAAACACATATGCTGAGAACTAAACCTTAAATCCAGTCTTTAAAACAATGACATTTTTGCTCACTGCAAAAGTGAGAGAAACAATGGATCACATTTCCCATCTTCTCAGTAGAAATCCAGGCACTAATGAGAAAATTCAAATAGAACACACTTTATCATAGCTTCGATATCTGTTTTTCTCTCTATTTTTTCGGCAAGGGACAATTGCAAGAAAATAATAGTTTTCAGATAGTTTCAAAGGCTTCAGTTAATTAACTTCGTCTTCCCCATTTAGAATTCAATTGAAGTTGCTACAACTGGTGCCTACATCTCATTGAAAATCAGATGGATTGAACGATGAGCTCTCTGCTGTAATATAAAAGTGGCCTGTGCATTGCACATCTAATAACTCTTTTCATTCCTTTTGAGCTACCAATGTCATTGGAACAGTTTCTCATAGGACACGAAAATGTTATTCCCATTCCTTCTAATATCATCATCAGTGTTTTCATTTTCTTCTTTGCAATTGTGTAGTTCCTATGTTTTTCAAGGTCTAATTCTGCATACATTTATGAATACTGGAATGATAAAATGGCAGACAGATGTAACCTCAGAGATATTCAGATTTCCTTCTTTCCTTTGATGGGAGATGAAACAGACCCTAGTAGGCGAATGCATTGCCTGAAGTCAGAAACAAGTATCTGGAATCATTATCTGATTTTGTTCCATTCCAACATACAAATCGTTCTAAATAATTTTCAGTGATACCCAACAGATAGAAATTGTTGGCATGACTTGCCATAAGTGGCCCCAGGAAGTGAGAATATACTAAAAATGTACAGGGTGTCAGCAGAGACTGGACCTTCAGATTTTTGTAGCTGGAAAGTTGCCAGTTAAAAAGTTTCAAGCAACTTCTGCCTTCCTGGTCATGGGTTGGCATTGTACTTTGAGGAAGCTGACTCTTTGTTTGGGGAAGACAGAATTGAGTGTTCCTTTTGGCTGTGAAGATTTAAGCATATCTTAAACTTGTCAGGGACCTCGGTTTATGAACTGTCCATGCACATGGCAAATGGCCCTCCAACCCAACATTTGCCTCTTGTTTCGCACAGGTATGTACCCGAGAGCGACAGACTCATGTGGGAGCAGAGTGGCCCTGACACAGACGTCTTCTCCTTGTTGTGAAAAGATACTAGGACACACCTAAGGGCCAGTAGCTCCAATGAAGACCATATGACCGGGGCTTCCCTGGTGGCGCAGTGGTTGAGAATCCGCCTGCCAATGCGGGGGACGCGGGTTCGTGCCCCGGGCCGGGAAGATCCCACGTGCCGCGGAGCGGCTGGGCCCGTGAGCCGTGGCCTCTGAGCCTGCGCGTCCGGAGCCTGTGCTCCGCAACGGGAGAGGCCACAGCAGTGAGAGGTCCGCGTACCGCAAAAAAAAAAAAAAAAAAAAGACCATATGACAGGGAAGGAAAACCAGAGAGCCCATAGGAAAAATTCCTTAAGAGAAAGAGGAAACCAGGAACAGGCCAGGGAGAGGGAAACTGGTTCTTTGCACTTTTTTGCTTTATTGATGCTGGACCCCGACACTACTTGACCTCTCTTTGCTGTGTTTGGAAATGTTCTGGAGAAAATGCTGTGTCCAGGTATACTGAAAGTACCCTGTGCAGCACTAAAAACTGGGAAGCTTGCTTCCCATGCTGTTTTGCTGTGGGACACACCTAACTGAACATGGATTTGAAAGGAAAATGCTCTCACTCTGAGCCTGGGTGAGCTGGCAGCGTCTGCAGAGGTGATCAGGTAGAGAGCAGGACGTATTGTCAGCAAGAGGCAGCCGGCAGCTGGCCAGACCCTGCCTGAGGAAGATGCCCAGCTTCAACATGGCTGTCATGGCCTCAGGTCCACAGCCCAGTGTCACGTGAGTGGGAGAAATGGTAGTGGAGGCCAGCCACGTGGTTTGCTGAGCTCAGCCATTGTGGAGCCCACCTAGCTCCTGCTTCACTGACTGACATTGGCTGGCACGCAAAAATGAATTCATGAACAAGTTTAAGCAATCCTTGTGATCTGGGAAAGGAAGATCCTGGATAAAAACTGGATTTCCAGCTCATTTATAAGATGAGAATGATTATCATAATATTTTTAGTTCTTAAGAGGAAAGTGATTTTATTGCCTTTTCACCTTGGGTAATAAAGCCTCAGATGTATATTATACAGCACAATGAATCTTCTCATATAATAATTTTTCTTATGGCACCTTTACCACAGGTGAACAACACCATGCACACAGGCTGCCCCCTGATGCAGAAAAAGCTCTTTCTTCAGCTCAGATACCTGTAAAAATTGGAAATTTGGAAACAAATCCGAAGCAAATAGCTATTGAGCCTGCCTCATGCAAGCTATGAATGTGCTTAGGTTAAATGAATGCACAGAAGACACCAGTTCCTGCTCTGGTGGAGATTAACTGCTCACAAACATTTACTGCTCTTTCTATGGGCGGATCACACTTCCCACCCCACAGTGAGTGGTTTACTGTGATCTCCTCTCCATGGCATCTGAGGTCAGGGTAGCGCGATCAGCAATGAGTCGCCATTAGTTTCCATCTCTGGTTGACATTAATGAGCACAGTCTCGGGCTTCCCTGGTGGCGCAGTGGTTGAGAGTCCGCCTGCTGATGCGGGGGACGCGGGTTCGCGCCCCGGTCCGGGAAGATCCCACGTGCCGCGGAGCGGCTGGGCCCGTGAGCCGTGGCCGCTGAGCCTGCGCGCCCGGAGCCTGTGCT